>NC_133832.1:20553947-20704473 GCF_047830755.1 Zonotrichia albicollis
TAACCAATCACCAAGTCCCTTTTTGGAAAGCAGCTCATCCCGCTGTGCTTTTATATATCACACCGCAGCATGTTTAGATGCATTTTTACTATCACTTCAGGAGCGGTGACTGATGAGAGCGCAGTTACAGTACCGGCTTCCCCAAACGCCGGAGTTATTAACAATTTGCCTGGCTATTGTGTGCGTGTCTTTCTCTCCCTCCTCCCTTTTTCTTGTCTCACGTTGCCTCTATTTGTCATGGACACGAGGATGCAGGGGATATCGGGGCCGGGGGTGGCGGTGGGGGTTGGCTTACCGAGGTGCCCATCACCTGCCCGGGAAGGGGTGCCAGGATGCTCCGCGGCCGCGCAGCCGCGGCTCGGGGCTCTCCCCAGAGCGCTGTGCAATAATGAGGACGCCCCACCTTGTAACGCGCCCGACCTTTCCAGCCCGGCCGAGGGGAGCCCCGGGGCCGCCGTCCCCGTCCCGCCGCTCCCGAGCCCCCGCGGGTCCCGCTCCGGGCGGGGAAGGGCGGAGCGCGGCGAGCTGTGTGTCGGGACAGGAGCCGCACCGACACGGATCGCGACAGTACCGCCTGTATTGCCTCTCTCCTGTAACGCGCAGCCCCGAAATCGTTGCAGGGGCGCCGCGTTTACCTCTTGATCCCAACAGCAAGTGAGGGGAAAAATAGACATTTCTTCTTTTTGCTGAATTTCTAGACCCTAATTGAAGACAAGTGGCAAATGGTTTTTATTAAAACCCGCCTCCAGTTCCGGGCGTTTCCAGACAAACTGTGCAAACCTCTGGCATCGCGCACGTACAGACACATCCAATATTTCTCTGTTCAGTAATATATCAATATCATCTGGTTTTGTATCTCTTTCCAGGCTCAAATTTCAGGGACTCGGTTGTGCACAGATCGCCCCGGCGGGTCCTTTGATGTGACCATGTCAGAGACCACAGGAAGGGGAGTCGGGAGGGACGGCCGTCCCCGACGCCCCTCCGCCTTCCAAGGCAACCTGAGCATAAAGACAGCCGATGCTCAACGTATTTGCAGAGATCCCCCACCTTCCTCCATCATTTTATCTCACAAGATTTCGCACCGTTCGTTTGTGGGAAAAGACTGCCCCTTCTCCCCAGACTTTGGGGTCTCCCATGGTCATTGCGCTGGTTTGGCCGTACCGGGAGACACGAAATTATTTTGTCATTTGCCTCAAAAACGGGGCGGATGCGGGCATTTATTTCTATTTTATTTCTCGTTTAACTCTGAGGCGGTAGCGGCTGCTGCATCACACCCACCCTGAAAAGAGAATTACAGGTGCAAATCGACCTGTGGCATACTGGTGCAGGGGAAAAAACTAAATATATATAATATATATTATTTTTTTATTCTTTCAATGCCTGCCACTTCGATGCCGGGAGCCACCCCATGCCCTCCCATTTGCCCTGCAGGAAGAAGCTGTCGGGCATCCGCGTTGTTGCTCCGCATCCGTGGGAAGCCCCTGCGCCCATCCCGCTCGCCCGCAGCGGGGCCGGAGAACCCCGTGAGCCCCGAGTCCCCCCATCCCAGGACCCCCGGAACGGAGCTTGCTGGAAGTGGGGGCCGAGCAGGGAACGCTGCCGGCGATGCCACAGCCCTTCCTCATCCCGCACAGGGGTCTGTGGCTTCCAGCCTCACCCGTTGTGTCGTGTTCCCCCCTAATTAGCATTTTTCTTTTTTAATTTCCTCCCCGTCAGGCAGAGGAAAGGTCTCCCTTTTGTCCTGCATTTCCGCCTTCCCCCCAAAATTTGTCTCTTTGACCCTCCCCAAAAGCGATGCTTTGAGCCGCCCTCAGGGTCATGAGATGGGACCACGCAGAGCCCCACACGTGTGCCAGAGCTGCCGTTGCATTTCTGGGAGTCTCACACTATTGCTCCCTCCCCAGATCTCTGCCCAAGGGGACTTTGTGCCCCTTCACCCAATGCCAGAGGGCAGAATTGGAGCCGGGGCTCTCGGGGTGTGGGTAGGAACGCGCGCTGAGAGGAGGGGGCTGCAGGGGCAGGGATTGCAGCTGGAGGGCTGCAGGGGACAGGAGGCACCTGGACGGGCACGCGTCTCGCCCGTTTAGCACACCAAAGGCCCTGGAAGGGAAGGGCAGTGCCCCGATGCGGCACTCGGCAGGCTGGGGCTGGGGCAGCTCCCCACGCTGAGCACCAGCCCCGCTCCTGGGCCAGCCTGAGCCCAGCGCAGACCCTGTGTCACATGCCGTGAACCAGAAATATCGCCCTTGCTGCCGCACGCGGGGGCTCAGCACAGACACGCCAGGGGTGCTCTGCCTGCCCAGGGGCGCAGCCCTACCACAGCTCTGTTGGCAGAAGGAGAAGGGACCCTGCAGCGAAAGCACCTCATGGAATCACAGCAGAACAGGTACAGAGGCAGGTGCCAGGAAAGATTTAGCATCACCTGCACAAGCCTGCCAAAGAAGTTGTTATTGGGTCTCCAATACTGAAAAGATTAACTTTAAAACAGTTTTCAAATATTGCTGTTTCAAAATGCTTGATACCTCCCCCCTCCGTAGCTTTGCATTTCCTGAACCTTCACAGGACAGAGATACACTTACTTGGCTTTACTTGGCTTTTCTTCTCTAAATAATTATTTTAGCAAATGTTCTTTTTTTTTTTTTTTTTTTTTTTTTTAAAGGCAACCACCAAAAGAACACCTAAACCCCAAAGGTAAAAATAAGCATGCAAAACTAATCCAAGATGTGGTAAGAAATAACACAAGATAACCTTCAACCCAAAGATCCAAGCAGCAAACACAACACTAAAATCAACCTCCTCAAATTCAGGGGGAAAAATAAAATCCAGCTCATAGTCAGAACTAGAAAACCTTAGAAACAACCGTTTTAACAGCTTCCTCGCACATCGCCAGGAGGGCACTGTACAAGTGTCCTTTGCTACTGCTGTGAGTCCCTGCCGGCAGCACGCAAGGTGAGAGGCGGCCGAGTGGGACACAGAGTGCACTGGGGGGGGTGCCCCCCTGGGTGCCCCCCTGGGTGTCCCCCAGCTATGCAAAGTGCGGGATGCTCACCCTAGACGGGGACACAGCACATCACATTCTGCTGCTGCAGTGCAGCGTTTCACTTCCCAACAGCAGCAGAAGTATTGATTCCTCTAAAAGGTAGGATTTGGGCAGTGAGGTCTTTAGCTCATTTTTCCAGGTGAACAGTTTTCCACCTCTCCCCTAGTGCCGGGTTTGGGAAGAGAAGCAGCTCACAGCACGGCAGCTGCTGCCAGGAACTCACACTCTCCATCTTGCAGCAGCATCAGCCCCTGCACGAGTTATCTGTAGGTTACCCAAAGCTCCCCATACAGCACAGCCAGCTGCTCCAGCAGGGAAACTTTCACCACGAGGGACACAGGACAGCCCAAAAGCAAAGCTTAAGTACTTTTGAAAGAAATCTCTGTGTCAAATACTTCAGAGAAAGCCTGACGATGCAAGTGCAGTAAACCAGTGGACTGGAGTCATGCTGGAAGTGCAGCTGTCCCTTTGCCGTTCCAACCAGCAGCGTGCAGAAAATGCTGCACTTTCCTTCCATACACAACCATGCCCTGCAAAGCTCATCCCCTCAGTTCCACGCCCAGGTTTAATTTCCTCCAGCCAGTGGTGCCCCTCACCTGCCAGCAGCCGAGGCAGCGCTGAGCGGGTGTATATTGCACTGTATATTAGGAATGAACTGTGCAGGTGTGCAGTGCTAAGGTGGGGCAGCACGGGCCTGATCTGGCTGCTCTCACCCAGGCTGGGGGTCAGAGCTTAGACCAGAGTAAATCCCCCAACCCCACACTGCCATGGAGCTGGGATGATTTGTGCCCCTCGGCTTTAATGAAGATTCAGCTGGAGGAAAGCAGGCAAAACATTGGACTGGTATCTGGAGAGATGGAAACAGGATTTCTAGCTTTACATTGGAAATTATATCAATTTCTCATATAAATTTTGAATTTTCAATACATTCATGTCAGATTGCCTTCTTCAAAAGTTCAGATTTTCTTGCTGCAAATCATTTTACACACACTTTTAATGTGAAGATAGGAAACCAAAACCTTCCAAATCTGTCCACCTGCGACAGTGTGTCAAGGAACAGTGTACAAATGGCCATGCTGGATTTCTTTTTCGTGGGGTGAAAATTAATTTGAGGTCCTCAAATCCTCATCGGGAAGAAAATAATGTTTAAATAGAGTGCATGGCCTGAGCTCTACAGCCATTCCCAACTTTTGCTGATATTGTTGGCACTTAGATGGATAAATACCTTTGGAAACAGGGTTCTGGGGCCCAGAGGATGAAGCTGAGTGTGCTTTCAGCCTCACTAAATCCCAGGCAAGAATGAATTTTTTGGAGGTGCAGATGTTGGCATTATGTAGCCAATATTTTACAGATGCTGTTGTATAGTTCTGTTACGTTTCTTCATAAATTCAGCATCATTTTGTATTTTTTATTGAACTCCAGAGAGCAGACAGAAAGATTATTTGGGTTGGAAAGTTTTCAGGGTATGAAAGCAAATTATACTCAGAGCAACTGTGGTATCACTATAGTAATATATATAATTATAATAATTTCCACCGTGAGAATTAGGAGCTGCATAAAACAGCAGCAAAAAAATTGGTGTTTAGAATAGAAACTTGGCACCAAGTTCTTTCTGCAGCTGCTGCAAAACAGCACACATATCTCACCGCAGGACTAGTGCTATTGTTTTTTAACGGATTACATTTTATTAGATTTTTGAAGAGCGTTCACATCATAAAATATATGCAGGAAGTACTGTGTATGTAAAACACAGCCACATTAATTATGAAAGCTAGTAAATGAATCATACATTACTGCAAATATATTATGCATTGCTTACATCTCTTTGCCATGGCATGTTTGCACGATAGAAATAGAAACTAGAAAGGAAAGTCGGTAGAAAAAAAATGAGAGAAAAAAAAATCAGTTGAGGAGGCAAGAAGAAAGAGGAAAAACACAGAGGGAAGATGTGATACCAGCATGACCTTATTTTTATATGAAGTCAAACTAATGACCCTTGTGATGTTTGAGTACCTGGGCACTGCAAACATGTGAGCCAGGGAACTCACAGGGTGATTTCTCTGATGAAGATATGGGTGATTTTGATAAGAGAATCAAATGGCCTATCTCACACAGCATTGCTAGGGCTTATGTATTTCTCTCTATCTTTCACACAATCACGTGCCTGGTTGCAGATTTTAGCAAAGAGTTAGTGGTGTATTGTATATTAGGAATGAACTGGCTTTTTATGATGATGACTTATTTCCTGCCAAATTTGCTTTAAGAAACCACTTCAGTTCCATGCACAAGACTTCATGTTGCTTTGATTTATTACCCAGGATATAAATGGGGAGCTGTCTGGTTATAGAGGAATTCAGAGCAAAATTAAATTTTTCTCCTATAGGAATAGCACAACTATTTCATGCAGCCAAAACACATTATCTTGTCTGTAAAACCCTCGCTGTATGTTCAGATATATTAGATGGGGAGGAGATGCACACCATGAGCCTGCCGAGATAATACACACTCGGCTCAACTCACAGCCAAATCACGATGTGCTGTGAGGCTGTGGATGCATCTTCAAAACTGCAGAGCAGGCCGCTCAAATGTGGGAAAACACAAACCCTCGGCAGCGCCGACCTCCGTCCTGCCCGCGCTGGGGTCCGTGCTGGTGTGGGAAGGGAAGGGAAGGGAAGGGAAGGGAAGGGAAGGGAAGGGAAGGGAAGGGAAGGGAAGGGAAGGGAAGGGAAGGGAAGGGAAGGGAAGGGAAGGGAAGGGAAGGGAAGGGAAGGGAAGGGAAGGGAAGGGAAGGGAAGGGAAGGGAAGGGAAGGGAAGGGAAGGGAAGGGAAGGGAAGGGAAGGGAAGGGAAGGGAAGGGAAGGGAAGGGAAGGGAAGGGAAGGGAAGGGAAGGGAAGGGAAGGGAAGGGAAGGGAAGGGAAGGGAAGGGAAGGGAAGGGAAGGGAAGGGAAGGGAAGGGAAGGGAAGGGAAGGGAAGGGAAGGGAAGGGAAGGGAAGGGAAGGGAGCTGCCCGCAGAGCCAGCGCTGGCCAGCCCAGCTTGCTTTTGGCAGCTGTCTCTCTGGAGCTGAAGGTGTTTTCCGAGCTGGTTATCCCGCGGTTTGCATTCCGCCGAGCCCGCAGGGCTGTTTCTGCCGGCCGGAGCGGGGCAGCGGCCGCAGGGAGCGCATCTGTGCCCCGCGCATCCCCGCTGCTCTCATGTGTCTGCAAGGCTCCATCGCAAACTGCGAGAGGAACACCATCTCCAGTCAGTCTGGAGTTAAAACCATCCCCGGCTCTGCCCAGGCAGCGGGGGTCCGCAATCCCAAACCCAACTTTCACTCAGTTTAAGGCGTTGATTGCAGGCGCAATCTGGCACGCACACATCCTGCTGAAAGCGCTGCTCCGCCCTCTGCTCGGCGCTCGCTGCGCTGCCACGGCGCTGCGGGGACACAGAGGCCGGGCTGGGCTGCCGGAGCCGCTCCAGAGAAGGGCAGCGGAGCTGGTGAGGAGGGCTCTGGGGCACAGGTGTGGTGAGAAGCAGCTGAGGGAGCTGGGGATGTTCCACCTGGACAGAAAGAGGCTCAGCAGGGACCTTCCCATTCTCTGGAACTACCTGACAGAAGGCTGTACCCAGACGGGGTCCATCTCCTCTCCCAGGCATCGAGTGACAGGATGAGAGGAAATGCACCAAATTGTGTCAGAGGAGTTTTAGATTACAGATTAGGAAACATTTATTCACTGTGAGAGTTCTCAATCCCTGTCACAGGCTGCCCATAGCAGTGGTGAAATTTCCATTCCTGAAGGTATTTAAACGACCTCGTGGAACCTGGGCATATGGCTTAGTGGTGGACTTGGCAGTGCTGGGTTAACTGCTGGATTTGATGATTTTAGGAAGATTTTACAACCTAAATAATTCTATGGTTCTGTTAAACTGTCCTGAAGTCTTTCACTTTTGTCGTATATTAAAAGGACATTTCCATTAAACAATTCATGCTAACAAAACCCATGGAGAAGGTTGCTGAATTTTACTAGAGGAAAATCTTTGAAAGAAGGAGATGTGAAAAGGGAGTTTGAGATGTGCTAAACCCAAGGCCCTTGCTGCTGGTGACCTTTCTGATAATTGCAGTCAAAGAGCTCTGCTCAATAACCTGCCTCATGTAGCCCAGTGACCAGGACTGTTCTGGCACCTACACAAATAGTTCTGAGAAACATTCAGAGTCTTATGTCTGTTCATATTGCCCTCCATGTCTGAATAGCCAAAAAAGCTAGTTGCACTTTCATTTTGGGGTTAGATCTTACATCACATCTCTGAGATGAAATATAGGAGAAATGCTGGCTGGAAGGGACCTCTGGAGGTCTTGAGTTCAGCCCCCACCAAAGGCAGGGCTAATATCAAGGTCAAATCACAATAAGCTTTTTACAGTACACAGTCTGGAAAAGCATGAAGGAATCACAATGATCTCCTGCTCCCCAGGTGACTTTGGTGAGATCTTCAACATTAAATTCTGGGACCTGATGGAGTCTGCAGAACATCCCTCTTCCTCAGGATGTAAATCTGTCCGGCTTACCATGATCAGCTACAGAAGTCTACCTGGCAGGGGATGGTTTCAGTGCCATTTAATACTGTTTGGCTCATATTATTAAAATTGCAAGGAAGAATTGTGGGATGTTGGCTGCAGGAACCAGGGGGTGGTTGCATCAGCGAGGCAGGGGTGTGGACTGGCACTGGGCTCCATCCCTCCTTGCCTTGTGAGGCTCTGGTGCAAAACCAGAGCTCTGCTACCTTCTGTCTTATATTTCCACCACCTTAGAGTAAGAAAAATAAAGCCTTTAGAAGATTTCCACTAGCTCCAGGCAATCTAGAACCTTTGCCAAAGAATTACATAGGGGCAGTATTAAAAAGCAGGGCTTTCTCTGAAGTCTTTTAGACACAGAGGTTGCAACCAACACCCTTTCTGGCAGGCAGGGAAACCAATGTACCATCAGGACCCCATTTTGTGACTTACAGAGCCTGTCAGAAAAGATCGATAGTTGGCATGGTAACAAGCTCATTCCCCAAGAATAGAGCTCCTTTTTATTAAATTTGGCTGGCTATTGATCAGTTCCTGATCCACGTATCAAAACATGACAAGCACTTAATGACTCACAGATTTTTATTGAGGCAAATAAAAAAATAATAATATCATGAGGCAGCTGGGGCTGCAGCCTGCTCCGGAGGGCGGCTGTGCTCCGGTCCGGGCGCAGGTTGCAGGCTTGGAAAGCCAGCACAAATGTAACCTACTCATGTCAATTCCAAAGCCTCCTTTGCCCTGCCATGGAGGTCTCTTGGAGCAACATCCCCAGCAAGCAGCTTTGTGCCGTGTGGGATTTCATCCCTCCTCCCCACCTGCTCTCCATGTCTTGCTACTGCCTGCTGACAGTGGCTCCCTCCCCACAGCTCCCAGCCCTCCAAACCCAGGGGTTTCCCAAAGGATCCTTTTTGGACCTTGAGCATTTTCCGTCCCCAGTGGGCTCCTGGTTCCCACAGGCAGCACAGCTGTCTCACACTGCAATGAGGCAACTGATGCAGTCAGCCCACGCAGATTTGCTGATAGCAGGTCAAAAGGTTGTGTTAAATTTATTTATCCTGGTCCCCCCCGAGCAAGGCTGTTTCCTCTGCATCCCTAAGCACATGGCCACAGCCTAAGCAGTAGCTTGGCCATTGCTCACAGCAGCCTGACATCCAGCCACACACCTCCCATTTACCATTCCAGGGACAGGTAGCTCTGCTGTGGCACAGTTTAAACCCCTCAGCCTTCCCACTGGAGGGATATAGTCCCTCAGCAAGATGATTTGCCTGTTCAAATTGCTTTAACATGCATTTACATGAGAGATAATAACAGCTCCAAAGGCTTCTTCCAGACTATTAAATAATACTCACTTAACAGAGTGTCTGAATTCATGCTGAAATGACAGACTATAATAATCCAGTCATATCTATCCTGCACACACAGCTGACTATAGAGGCTTAGAAAAACTGCAAGAGGTACTTATTGGCATGATATGGTATATGATAGCTAGTTTTCTCAGGTCATCAGCTGTGACTGCTCTGAAACAGAGAAGTTGCTGCAAGAGGTCTTTCTATCTCCCTCTATCAGATATTTTAAGATGACAAAAAATGCATTTATTCCCAAGCCCTCTTTCATTGTGTGCATGGCACCACCACAGTGACGTGTGGCAATCTCTGATGTGGGTGTTGGTGCATTCTGATAATGTCTGTCTCCTCTTCAACCGCAGCAGTTCTGCTCTGCACCAGCAAAGCCAGACACAGACAAGTCCTGCTGGAATCACTGAGCTCAACACAGAGCATCTCAAACCTTCTGCAGATTAAGCATCATACAGCAATGCCACCCTACATCCTCTGCAGCTAGCAATACTCATTCTGCTTTGCAGGTGGGAAGCAGAGCCCAGTTTACCCAGTGACAGCCGCACCAGCGATCCTGCAACATGAACACATCTCCACGTTGCTGATGCTCAAGGATGTGCACAGCCATAGCAGCGTGCACCCCTCACTGTGCACTGCTCCCACCCACACTCCTGCAGGACCATCACAGCATGGCTGGGCCTGCTGGCACTGCTCAGCACCCACCTGAAAGGTCACAAGGTGACAGGTCAGGCAGCAGTGGTTGCTGTTCCTCGGGCTCTCAGGAGAAAGCAAAGCCCAGAGAGCAGAGCAGCCCCCTCTGCACGTGCTGGCTGGGGATGACAGAGTGCCCCAGGTCTGCAGAGTCACTGACATCCTCTGCCTCAGAACAAAGGCTGAACTTTGTCATCACATTACTCATGGTTTTTTCCAGATGCTCAAAAAACAGGAAGAAATCAGGTTAAATCAGTAAGTGGACAAGAGAAATTCTCTTTGTCATCACCTTCCTCCAGGGGCAATTTTGTAGGAGAAAGAAGAGTGCTGCCTTGCCCTTATGAAAGCTTAGCAAATCCTGCCAGCAATTCCACTGAAAGAACATCATGTTCCCGTTTGTTCTCTGTTTTAGACTGCACTCCCAGTCCTGTGTGTCCCCCTTCAGAGAACATTTAACTCAGAGGAAGTTACCTGAGCAGCCTAACACCTGAGCACACCTAAAGGCAGATATTGCCAGAAGGTATCTGGAAATACAGCATATCCATCATGTCATCTAGCTGCTGCTGGGACCTGACTGTGTAAGCCTGGGCTGGAGTCAGGCAGTGGAGCAGTGGACATTGTTTGCCTTGAGATTGAGCAGCTGAGCTTCAAGCAGGGCCTGGCAGCAGGTTGGCTTCCCAAACTGAGGGTGGTTTTGTCCCCACACAGGCCCCAGCTACCCTGTGCCAGCTCCTGCCCAGCTGCAGAGCTGAAATTCAGCCCAAACAGATAATTGATCCTCAGGTGGAGAGCTGCAGCAAGACCCTGTTTCCCGCTACTGCTTATACCAAAGACATTCAAAATTACGTCAGTAATGTTGGCGCCTTCTGCTTACAAATTAACATCCAATTATTCAAGCAGCCAGTACAAATTCCAAAGACGAGCTGTGGTGTGTATCTGTGGGAATCAGCCATTTGCACTCTGAGGTGCTTTGGATGGATTTAAAAGGCCTGTGCTGGCGAGAGGCACGGGGTGCCCAAGGCCCTGCTGGGCTCCACCGGGCACTGCCAGGGGCTGGGAGCGCTCACAGACCCACAGAGAGTGCCCCAAGCTCCAGGGTGGGCAAAGCTGGGCACTATGAGGGGCTGGGAGCGCTCACAGACCCACAGAGGGCACCCCAAGCTCCAGGGTGGGCAAAGCTGGGCACTATGAGGGGCTGGGAGTGCTCACAGACCCACAGAGAGCATCCCAACCTCCAGGGTGGGCAGGGGCAGCCACGGGAGAGCAGGCGGAGAGACTTAACAGCCTGGTCTTGCGCTAGGGTTTAATTTAAGTTAGAAATAACATCTCTTTCTCATCTAGATCATATTAGGATTTTGAAAGGGCAGTCACGCAACTTCCCCCGGCAGTTATGGCAGAACCGTGCTCGGAAATGAATGGAGCTCGTGGAAGCATTCAGGACCGAACAATTGGATTTATAATTAGGCCTAAAAAGGGAAGAATGCTGAATAAAAGCAGCACAGCCAATTTTAGAAGAAAAGGAAGTTCTGGATGGAATTCATTGGGGTAGAGCACTGAAGTGGAAATGGAAAGTGTTCAAAGATAAATGAGTTTAGGCCTAAGAGTTTGCTTGACATCTAGAAAATGTACTAGGAACACAGTGTCAAGAAAAGCTAACGTGAACAACAAAGAAACACAAGAAGTGAGAGAAGAGAGGAAAGAGCCATAAAACTTTGGGACAACAAAGAGTTGCAATTATAGAGGGAAATGTAATGAAGTGTAAAAAATCATAATGAAAGCAAAGATAGAGAATGAAAGGATGATTGCATATTTGCTTAATGCACATCGGAGAAGTGTCAAAGACATGGGGAACAAGAGGTCACTAAATGAGAAAATAAAGCCTCTGGAGGAAAGGCACTGAATATTTTTCTTTAAATACAGACTTATTTGCTTGGGATTTACTGCTTGAAGGCCAATGACTGAGGCAAGCAACAGAAATATTTTCCTAGGGGAGAGAAAAAATTTCCAAAGGAAATGGAGCTTCTTTTTTCTTAGGCAACTGATCCAGCAATGCAGTCTGACCCAAGGCAAAACACTGGGATCCAACAAGGGCTCAAAAATAGAGGGAAAACCTTGTACAGCCCGCAAGTTAATATTTTCTTAACAACACCCTTTATTGTCACCACGAGTCCTGTCTCAAAGTGACTCAGGTTTTGTAGGACAGGTGCATCAAAAGGGGGATCTGTTCTCAGCCCTCCTGTATGAGATTTTTCTAATAGGATTAAATTGGTGCCCCAAAAACCCAACACATCCCACTGTATCATTCCCCAGTAATATTACAGCAAGGGAGCTGCACGCAACAGGTTAATGCTGAGGACCACAAAATCTTTTTGGCAGGTCCAGATCAGCAGTACAAAGCGGGATGAAAGCCAAACCAGGTTCTCCTGTAGGGATGTCCTCTGGGCTTCACTGCCTCCAGCACCTCTGTGGTTATTTAAAGGAAAACCCAGAGTGTCTCAACTTGGGGAAAGCTGAGCTCTGCTCCTGAGTTAAATGCAGTTACCCACCCATACATCCCTTTCCCAGCACGAGGCGCAGCTGTGGCTCTGCATTCACAGATCTGTGGCTGGTTTTTGAGTCCAGCAGAAGAAAACAGCTCTTTCTGCAGAACACAGGGTTTCAGTACCTTTTTCTGCCCTGAATGAGGAATGCTGTGAGCTGGGGGTCCTGCTCTGTGGGGCTGCTGGGAGAGCACAGCCCCAAGGGATGGGATCAGCACCCTGCAGGCAGCTCCCCAAGCCCACGGTACGGAAGGAAGCAGCAGCTGGTGGAGGACGTGGCTTGGATGTCTCCTTCACAAGCACCACAGAGAAGCACTGAATGGGACACAAGGGATGAGTCCTCCCCTGTGAGTCCCACCCATGTGGGTGCTTTCTCACCCCAGGGGAGGGATTGGGAGCCCCAAGGAAGCACAGGGTGCTCTAGGGACCAGTGGGACCAGTGCCCTCAGAAATGGGGCTGAGGAGGAGCTCACAGCCCACTGCAGCCCAGGACACCCACGGAAAAAGAGGATAAAGGAATGGAACAAGGCTGCCAAGTGCATTTTCCCTCAAAAACCTATGAACAGCAGAGTGACACCCTGGGAATGGGATCCTACTGGTGCATTTATCAACCAAGTGATATCTAGACAATTAGTAGTTTTCTTTAATTTAGGACTAATTTTGTCCCACCAGTTTAAATTAAAGCCCCCAATAGGATAATTTCCTCATAATCGTAATTTTGTTACAAGCTTTTCATTAATCCAATCACAACTTCTATGATATTATTTGGCAGCTGATTGAGACTACAGGAACCACAGGGGTTCACACACATTGTCTCATTTCTGATTAAAAAAAAAGTAAAATTAGTCCAATTAAAAATTCTTTTAGTACTGTCTAATATGTGAAACTCCCCAAAGTCAGGAGTGGAAAATCATCATTCCAGCCACGCAGCCCATCTGTGGGTGACAGCAGAAGCTCCATGTTAATGTCAGCCGTCCGTAGGTGTCTGCCTGTCTTTCCAGCTGTCTGTAGCAAAAATATATTTAAACAAAATTGCCGGGGTGCAAATATTTGTGTTTGGGAATATTTTTCTACGGCTTTGGGGAATTTTCTCTGGAGTATTTTGGTTTGATCTCAAGGCTCTCTCAGCTCCCTGAAGCCTTACTCAAAGCATCCCAGGCCACAATGCAAATATTCAGCACAGAGCGATTCCCTGCAAATCTCATATTCATAGCAAAAATGGAAAAGAGAGAAACCCAGTGGTGGGAAGGTCTTGTGGCAGTAATAACACACAGTGTCGTCAGATGGGGAAGCTTCAGCATGGAGATGCGCTAATTTGTAGGGGAAAAAAAAGAATAGAAATCAGTGGGGATTTTAAAGTGAATTCAAGTCTTAAATATTGTACTTTCTTCAAGTCACACACAATCACTCCTAACACAAAATTTTTCAGGCACATTGAAGTGCCTAAGGGAGGTGACAGAAATCCCTTGAAATAAACACAACAAAGGAGTCAAAAGGGAAAACCAAAATTAATCTAGGCTGTATAATAGAAATATGAATGCCGAGGGGATCTGTTCCCTTCTTCCCCATGAGCAAGAGCCCCCGGGCATGGAGGGGCAGCTTTGGCACTGGGGAAAGGAGGATTCCCCCTCCCCTCTGTGTGCAAAGCTGTGGCTCACCAGAAGCCACACCATGGCCTGGACCAAATTCCAAGATCAATAGCAAAGGCCTGCATCTTGTGTTTTGGTCAGGCAAGGCCCACCTGGAGACACCTGAGAGGGTGCTGGAGCCAGCAGAGGTGCAGGCAGGGGAGGCCAAGAGCCAGTGGGGCATGGTGGAAGGGGATGACCAAGGAGGCACAATAGAAGGAACAGGTTTTTCCCCCCAGCAAACAATATGCAATGATATGCAATGGTAAAAGGAGGGGGACGGGCACCAAAACACTCCTGAAATTGGGCCAAATATGGAAAATGTTTCTGGAGATTAAAAACAACAACAACAACAACAACAACAACAAAAGTGTCTTTTAATAAAAGAGATATTTTGTATGGACATTTCAAAGACAAAATGCTCCTACTTCCAACTTCAATGCTGTGTTTGCATGTTTGCATTTCAAGTTGACTTCAGCCCAAGTGAGAAAAAGAAAAAGGTTTAGAAGAGCCCAGAGATGAACCCCAACGCATAGTTTGTCCTGGATGAAACCCACCTGAGTTTGCCACAGGGCGTTTGAGCAGGCCAGGCCAAGCTGCCCATCAGAGGGCCGTGCCCCATGCAAGGCCTCCGAATTTTCAAGCTATTCCCACACCAGGCTGCTGAAGGAGGAATGGGGCTGTGATGTTCCCCTCTGTGCACATTCCCCTTTATTGAAAGAAGCTGGCATCTGCACCCCTCCATACCCACAAACCCCTCGATTCCTAATTAAGCTCTCATTAAGAGCCATACCTGCAGAGGCTGGAGGCCAGCACAGTACAACTGGCAGGAGCTCCTAATCCTTTCCCAGCCTCACCTCATAGGCAGAAAACAGAATGGAGCAATGCTGGAATTTCTGTTCTGTGAAATAGTTGAGCATTTTGAAACATGCTTCCTGTCCAGCTCAGGGATAAATGAAGACCCAGAAATTATTCCAAACATGAACAAGAAAATTTCTCTCAGAGCTGCCCAACTGCTTCCACGCAGGAAACCTAGAGTGTAAAGAGCTGGTAGAACAGGGGCCTGTGAGGATTCCCACCTGTTTTAATTTTTCACATTTTCCTGTTTACACTCTCAGGATATTGAATCTGACTCCGCTAAGCAGCCTGTCGGACAAATCCGACTCTTTTCAGTGAGACCAGTCCTGCCAGGAAGGGCGGGAGGTGAGCTGCGAGCTGTGGGGTGCGGCCCTGCCCCTGCTCTCCCCCTGGAGCACAGGCCCAGCCCAGGCCCAGCCCAGGCCCAGCCCAGGCCCAGCCCAGGCCCAGCCCAGGCCCAGCCCGGCCCAGCGGAGCCAGGGCCGCCTCACACCCGAGGGCGGCTGCGCACACGGTGAGCAAGGGGCGCTGCCCTCTCACACCCACTGTGCTGAGCTGAGAGCCTCGGCAGTTACGGCTGTTCTACCTCAACAACATGTTTTTCTGGGATCTTTGTTTCTACTGCAGGTTAAACACATCAAGGCTTCCCTGCTCAGAAGTGAACATGGAGCAATTTCTGCCTTGAGAGAGGGTCAGGAGGGGTTACCTTCACACAGCAGCATTGCTCCTCTTCCCTGCTACCCCAGTGATCCAAGCAGATCTTTCCTTTTGTTGTAGCAGCTCTTCCTTTTGTGTCCTCAACGAAAAGGAATTAACTTCTACTGGGAGCAGCCAATGAGGTGCACATCAATAATTAGGGGTTCAGAGGCTTCATGCTTCTGTTTCCCTACATCTCTGCCAGCAGGGACAAAAAGTGTTGGCTTTCCTGCCATGCAGGGAGGGAACCAAGCCCCAGATCCAAGGAAAGGAATGCCATGGTAGAGGTAGGGGGCAAGCAGCCAGAGCAGCATGTGTGCCAGGCACCTAGACCTGAGTACTTGGGGTGTGTCTGACTGTTGGCTTGTGAGGTGCCACTGTGTGCTAGGATACCCTAAAACCTGAGAGAATTTAATCCCAGCCAAAACCAGGACAGCCACAGTGGGTGCACAGGACTGAGCAGTTTTGCTGGATCAGGACCGGGGTGCAGGGAAGAGGCAGCAGAGCTGGAAATGCAGGGTCAGAGCAGTTCAGCCCCATATTCAGAGGGACTCCAGTCCTAGTCCCTGTTGAAATTAGTCTTTGCATGGATACTTATAAATAAATCCAGGACACTGCTTGCGTAACAATAACATTTTGCAGTATCTGGCATTTGCCGCTAGTTGAAGGCTAAGCAAACCATGCTCCAGTGGAGCATAAAATTGCTTTTCCTTTGGAACAAGCAGGGCATTGTAGTAATAGGCAAAACTGTACATTGTGTTAACGGCTGTATTTTCACATTATTGATTTACATTGTGTAATGCCATGCAAGACCTGCTTTCGATGATATGTGCATCTGTCAGATCACAATAACTGCAGAGGGCTGGGTGCTGCTCGGGAAAATGAAGCGCTGGGATCCCAGGCAGGTTCCCATCCGTGTGCCCGTCATGCCGAGGTGATGATTAGGGGGATGTTGTGGTAATGAGCAGGTCCCAAGTGTGCACTATGTAAATCAAGGCTGCCCGGGTCAGCTTCCACTCACTGTGCACATCCAACTTTTCAGCCTGCTTACTCCTCTGACAAGGAGAGCGTGTGGAAATGCTTCCCCTTGGCAGGTCCCCTCAGTTGTATGTGTTTCAAGGTATCCAAGAGAGATGGGCTGCATTTTCCTTCCCCTCTCCTTTCCAGCTGTTTCCTGCAGGGGCTGGATCTGCACAGCCCTGGCCTGGGGATGCCTCCCAGCAGAGCAGTATGAGAGAGAGAGCCACCAGTGAAGCCAGGGAGGGTTGTCACAGGAAATGGAATCACTAAACACACTTTCAAACAAGAGAATGAATAATTGGTGGATATTGTGCTTCGAATTTAAGGGAGTTCACTTCAAAAATGCAATAGTGAAGTGTTGATATTAGTCTGAAACCTTTTTTAAAACACTATGTAGTTACTGCAATGCTTTGTTTTACATTACCTGGCTCAGTGGTAAATTAGGTAAGCTTTTATTAATCTGTCATATCTGACTTCACTGCTTACACTGGCTCAAAGAGCTGTATATTATAACAAGAAACATTAAAATAATATTTTTCTTCCATTTTATTTGGTTATTTTTTAAATGGATTGTCTCATTGCTAAAAGAGGAAGGACAGTCCCACATCCACCTTGCCAGACTAAGAACTGGTTCCAATTTTTTCCTCAGGTATTGATTTTCTGGCTTCAGGCAAGTCACATAGTCTCTTCATGCATTATCCCCTCCTAGCTGTAGAAAGACTCAGCCTTCCAGAGCTTACAGAAGCCCACAGAACCTCAGAACAGACAGACTGCTCTAAAATCAAACATCACTTCAATATTTGTACCAGATTTTACAATCAGAGGGGTTTTTTGTGTCAGATGGTAATGACAATTTGGAATATTAAAAAATTTATCTAAGAATCAGCTCTTTCCAGATGGAGAGCCATGGACATGCCCAAGGTGAGGAACTTGGGGTGCTCAGACGTTGTCAGCGCCTTGACCTTCCATCCCCTCACGATGGTGACATCTCATGGCTTTAGGCATCCTCATGAGCCAGCAGGGTTGGACCCAAAATGCAGGGGAGAAGAGCAGTGAACCAACACACACCGGCCATGCAGAGACTGCAGGAGAGGTGTGAGTGTGCACGGGATCTCCGTGCTGCGATGGATGTGTGCGTGTTCTCTGGTTGCCCTCCTCGGGCAGGAAGCAGCTCAGCTCTGCCCCTTTGCCAGCCCCTCACAGGGCAGATGTAATTCCAGAAAATTGGTTTTGACCCCAGCAACCTACAGCAGCACAGAGACATTTTTAAAGCTCAGGCTGAAGCACTGCCTGTCTCCTGTCTGTCCCTGCCTCAATGCATTCGTGCCCACCGTGTGCTTGTCACATTACTGAAATGGAGAACCAGAGTTAAATGAGAGCTTTGCCTTTCAGTTCACCTTTCACTGGAAATTCGGCTGCTTTCTTTCCTTATATATTTGTTTTCCTTACTGTCTCCAAGTTTTAATCTATTCTCTTTGTTTCAATTGAAAAAGTGGGGCACATTTTACCAAATTCTTATTTCCCACAATCCAAGATAAAATAAAAGATACAGCATAATCTTAGTTATTACTACAATGAACTGAAAGAAAGTCTAAGCCAAGGAAAGTTTTCACTCTTTTATCATTGATTTTATTTTTTTTACTATTTACTCTGGTGCGTTTGCATTGATTGCTTTTGAGGCTGCTCTGTTCTCCAGACCTGCAAGTCACTAATGATCAAGACTTTAACATTGCACGTTGTTTAAAATATTAGTTGTCATCGGCAGCTCGCAGAGGCAGTGCAACTCTGAACTTGGGTCTCAGAAGCTAAAAATCCTTTCAGTTTGTCTTTAAATACTTGGATAAATCCCGTTAGATTTCTCCATACCATCAAAGCATTTGGATAACATAAAGCAACTGAATACATAAAAAATGTATCTAAACACATTGTAAATTCCTACACAGAGGTGTTGCCGACACTACTTTTAACCCTAGAAAACATTTCACCAATTACTGATCAAATACAATACAGCTAAATTTCACTGCCAGCACATCATTTTGATAATGGGTATGGAAATTATCCATTCAATAGCTATTCAGAAATAACTTAGAAAGACTGGTTTTCAGATTCTTCTGAGAATCCTAGAATAATCCCCTATAATCACTGTGATGAGATTCCACCAACATTTTTCCCTTTGAAAATGGCTGTTTGGGGCAAGAGCATTGGGGGTCTCTGCCCATCCTGCCACGGATGAGTTCAAACAAAATATCTGCAGTCACCAGCACTTTGTTGGCAGAGAACTGGGGGTTTCACACTCTTACAGGACAGTCAAGGAAAGGAGGAGGCTTTAGCTTTCCTCCACCAGCGTGGCTTCTCTGGTGCACCTCACAACCCATCAAAATAAATTTTCTTCCCTTCTGACAAGGCAAACTTGCAACATTTTGTCTCCAGAGCATGGAAGAAATGAAACAAACAAAATTAAGTACCTAAAATAAGCAATAACTACACTTTGCACTTCCCTGCTGCTCTGTGACAGCTGCTAAATGTGAACCAGGAGTATTTCAGATTGTTTCAATTTTATGACCTTTCTTGCTGCTTGGTATAAGGCTGAAAGGATTCACTCTTCTTTAGGGAAGGATGCTGTTTTCTGATTTACTGTACTGATTTCATAGATGTAAAATTTGGTCAGACTAGAGGAGATGAAGCAGAGGGATTGATGGATAATAAATGTTTTCATTCTCCAAAGTGGTAATTAGATACCAGACATGAGCATAACAAAAAGAGACCCTGACATGTCCAAAGCTTTCCTTTCCCCTTCAGTAGCACAGATTTTCCTCCGTTATGAATTTCTGGTGCCCAGGTACCACAGAGTTCTTAGCCCAAGGAGAACTGGATTTCTCTCTACTTGAATATAAAGCACTCTGAGGATGCCCTGCCCTTGTGTCCTCCTTGTCGCCCGCAGCAGAGGGATCCCAGCTCCCCTGCCACCCCCACCACAGTGGCTGTCCCCAAAGGGAAGCACGACCTGTCCAGCTAAAGAAAAGGGCAGCTCCTGGCCAGCAGTGCCTTGCCCCCATCCCAGGACCAGGCTGCTTGTTTCCATGGGTAATTATGCAAGTGGTTAATTGGGGGCATCACAGCCTCCCCTGGGAAGCTCGATAGAGCCCAGCTTTCATGCCACAGGTGGGGGCTGCAGACACACACCCAGACTGTTGGAACCACTGGTCTCTGTGGCAGTCCAGTGCCACCCCAGCACGGGGGTGAAACAGATGTGTCACCAGTGAGGCACCTGCCCGGGGAAAGGCTGCAGCACCACCAGGACCCACGTGCTCCCAGTCCACACCAAAATGGCAAAGCCATTCTCCCCCATCCCAAAACTGCAGGGTTCATACCCCAAAGGGCAGTGCATAGGGGTGAAAGAGTTAAACCAGCAAAACACTAGCATGAAAAAACCTTTCTAACAGCTACACACAAATCAGTTTTCATGCGCAAGCAAATTCAGCCAAAAGAACACAGGCACAAGCATCCACCCCAACCACCCTGTGCTGGCCACCATAACATCTCCACAGGCAGAGGAAGAACCTAGCACCACAGCTTGTTCCATAAGCAAAACCATTTCCAGGCAGATTGGAGAGTGACTCTTACACCAAACCTGCTCACAATAACAGTGATACAGGGAGAGGCTGGTGGCAGCTCAGGGCTGTCACTGGACAAGCCAAGTCTGCCTGCACATCACTCAAAGCCAGGATAGGGGCTCATTTGTGTATGTGCTATTGCTCTGTGGCAATGGGATCAGGGGTGTTTTGGGGGCTGGAGGGGGCACACAGAGCCAGGCAGAGCTGAGAGAGGGGGCAGTACTGAGATGGACGGGGTGCATCCTCCTCTCTGCTGGGCTGAGCCCTCAGCAGTGAGAGAAGCTGCATGTGAGGAATATGCAAGTCCCCCAAACCTTAAGGGTTGCCTTGCACAGGAGGAAGTGAGACTTCAGCATCAGGACTGAAAATCCTGGGCAACATTTCCAAGCCATGCTCCCAGCCAGGCCATAGGGGATGGGGCAGCCAAGGGGACCCACCTGCCCCAACACCTGAGGAACCCTGTAAAGAGGCTAGGCAGCCCTCAGGGCAGCCTTGCTGCAGGGCTTCCTTTACATCAGCTTTACCTTCCAGACAAGATTGTTGACCTTTCCAGTGCAGTATTTAACAACCTCCATTCATCCCCACTTTTCCCTTCCCTTACACTTCATTCCTTTTGTTGCTCTGTAATAAGAGAGGCAACAGGGCACATATTTCTGCAGAGCAGAGCATTATCATCCTAGCTATAGTTTCCTGGTATTTTTTTAACTTCTACCATTTTATTAAAAACAATTAGCTGAGAAAAAACATCTTTTTTTAAATCTCTACATTATTGCTCTCATTTTTCTCTGAATCCAAGGAGGTCTTTTAGAGGCTATTTGATTTGCAATTACATATGTTGGAACAACTGCTCAGAAAGTGAGCCCAGAAAGGATTCTGACAATACTTTCCTAGTAGGCTTGGTCCTGCTACCTCAGAAGCCTGTAATGCTAATGATTTAATAAAATGTATGTGAAAACAAGGGCTTATTTCTAACAGCTTGTGTAAATGATGGATGCATCCATGCCAGAAGCTTTGGCCTAATGGACTGAGGAGGAGTTGGAATCGCAGCAGAACCAGGAGCCAAAGACTTTTGCCTGGCTGCCAGACTTGGCTCCCCTGGCTCCTTTGAGGCATCTGGCTGCAAGCAGGTATGACCATGAGGATAACACGGCAAGGCTTGATGATTTTCCCAGATAAAGATCCCAGCTGCATCCATTTGTACTCAGAACCGTCAGGACTCTGTTACTGGTGTAAACTGGAGGAAGACTGGCCCCATGGTCTCATTTGGCCCCAGTGCTCCAAGCCTGATTTAAGCACAGACCACTACAGCTTGATAGATGCCTTCTGGAGGTTTTGGCATATGTACAATCCTTATTCCAAAGCTTCCCCCTGACTCCACTTCTCTGTTTACTCTATAGGCTTTTATTTAAAAGAGTACAGCCAGAGCATTGCAATTTTTTCATTTGAAAGAGATTTTTGAAATTTATTTTATTTTTTTACATTGCAAAAAAACTTTAAACTGTATCATATTCAGTCAATTGGCTCGTCACATTTTTTTTTAAACTTCCCCTCCACCACCTTTGTTAATTACCCACCATTTGAACAAGGGTCTTCTCCTGCCTTGATCCTGCCGTGAAATCATGATGCTATATTTGTCTTTCTAACATCAAAGTCATTTCCATGGTCACCAACTGTGATGTCATAAACACATTTTTAATGGCTTGTTTACAGCAGGGAACAGAAGGAGAGAAGAGATTATGAGTGGAAGGAAACTCTTATCGATACACAACAGTTTTAAGCACAACTGTGAGGCTGAAGCATGCAGAAAACTTGAAGCAAAAAAAAAAACGCTTGCTGAAATAGCTTTTCTTTTGTAGTTCATCCCAGCACAAAATTCCATTTTTAAGTTACTAGTGAACAAGCAACCCCAATGGATTACTATTATGTCAGTCAGCCCAGGTTGTGCAAGTTACTTTGTAAGACTGGAAGGCAGCAAATCCAAGTCCCAATCCATTTGGCTCCTGCACAAACACACACACACACACACACGTTCCCAGAAACTCCTTCAGAAGTGCTTGGGCAGGGCACAGGGGGATCTGAACACTATTGGCCCACAGCTGTACTTGTCTCAGGGCCCAACAAGAATCAGAATTCCCTCAAGAGACACTCCAGTTGGACCAGAAGGTCCCTTTTTGTCCAGGGATGGCTGTGAGATGCCATAGGTGGTCCTCCCTCTGCATGGGGGTTGCCACATGCAGGCATCACCCAGGAGACAGGTTTCTTTCAGCAGAGAAGATGCCAACTCCAACCTGAGCTTTTGGCTTCCAGAATAGCAGGAACCTTCAGGCTATGTGACCCCACAGCCCAGCCTAACTCCCCAAAAGGCCCAAAGCACCCCACTTCTGTCTGGCAGTTCACTGGAGAGATCACCGGTGATGATGCTCTGATTCTTTGGAGATCCCTGGCAGGTGGAGCTGGCTGTGGTCACCAAAGCAGCCAGCTCTGAGCACAGCTCTGGTGTGGGGGGACGGAGCAGGCCCTGCTCAGCAGGGCCAGCAGGGAGACAGGAGACAACAGGCAGAGGCCGATGGACAGCATGATGAACATGAGGAGAATCTCCTTCCTCTGCAGTGACCAAGCACTGGAGCAGATTGACCAGAGATGTTCACAGTCTCCCTCAACAGAGAGATTCAAGAACCCTCCAGATGCAATCGTGTGCCATGTGCCATGGGATGAGAGCAGGGAGATGGGCCCCTGTGGTCCCTTCCAACCCGACCCATTCTCTTGTTCTGTGAAACAAGAAACTTTGCTGCACCTTCTCAGTGGATGTCAGAAATGGCCATAAAAAGGCTGACACACTCCGGGGTCAGCAGAGACCTGCAGAAGTCTCTGCTTGGAAAAGATTTTCCACACTGGGGTCCCAGTTAGCTGCAGGGTGTCCCTGCCCTCCTGCCTGGACCACAGCCACCCCAGTGATTCCCCTGGGTGAGCCAGCTCTGCACAGCCTGCCATCTTCCTCCACACCCAGCCTCTTCCAAGCAAAATCTGAGCCAAACTCCTCCCAGAGCCTACAGCAGGAAGGACTGGGGCTGCTTGAAGGTGCGGAGCCAGCCATGGCACTTGGCTCTCTGAGAGACATGATGACAAGGCACCCCTGTACAAGCCCTCCAAGGAGATTATCTCTCTCCCCTGCCCAAAGAAAACACGAGAATGAGAGGGAAAAACTCACTGGACAATGAACTTCCTAAATCCTCATGCCGTGAGAAGAATTAATGCAGCTGTTTCCCCGCACCAATGCCTGGAGCTCCCCAGTAGGAAATGCTGTTGTAGCTCACACACCAGCAAGGGCGCATCTCTCAGTGAGCTCTTTCCCAGTGAGCGCTGCCCCTGGCACACAGGAGCTGGCATTTCACACACCCTCCTCATCCCCGAGGCACGAACAAGGGAGCCACCATTTTGCTGCAGTCCCACAGCAGGAATAAAATGGTGGCATAGATGAAAACTGCCAGATCAAACACAATCCAGTTGCCTGTCACCACCTGCAGCTCTTCTCTGCCTTACATGTAACACTGAATTCTTAATCAGGTTAATATTTGATTTCTGGGTGCTTAAACAAACACCAAAAGAAAACCCACCACAAAAAACCTCACACCCTCACAAAAAGGATATAATGCCATAACAGATGATTAATGCTGCGGCCACAAAGTGCTGAGATGCAAGCTATGGATGTCAGAATTTGTATTTCCCCCACAAAATGGCAAGTGTGCAACTCTGGTGTTTTTTCACAACCGGCTCACCCAAAGCCACCGAGAACATGTAGCCTGACACATATTCAACATAAAAAGGCTCAATATCTTTTCTAGTGGCTTTTGGGAAATGTTACAGTGGCAGAGAAAGTCAGAAGTGTTCAATTAGCTGCCATTAAACAGCCCCCTCCCCATGTTACTCCAAATTGCTGCTTAAATACTTTTCAGAAGGCATTCTTGGAGGATGAAAGGAAAGCAGGCTGGCATGGGCTTTCCAGGGAGGACAGTTACTGCAGATCAGGCAGAGGAGAATTTGCTTTTTTTTTGCTTGTTATTTGTACACATCTTCTGCTCACAGACAGAGTAAAGCTACCCTAAAGCCAAGCCTAGGCTTAGGAGCTGTGCTTTTTCATTGCTTGATCTCCCAGACTACAGAAGTCCAGTCTTGTAAAAGAGCAGGTGTTGCCACTGCATAATAGTCCAAGTTTAGCCTAAAATATAGACGGTGTCTCTATAGCACTAAATAGGGAAGCGGCTTCTGATGTGTTGTGTCCCTGCTTTACACTTTTCTGACACTCAGAAATGCCAAATAAAATCAAAGATTTTAACAGTTCGTGCTTGGGTAGGAGACTGGCTTGCAGATATTTGCCACAGCTTGCAAGAGTAGGGCAGAATCTGACTGTAAAGTGCATTTGCACAGAGCGATTCAAAGACACTGATGGAATTTTGGCTTTAGCATGAATCACTGCTAAGGGAAAATCTGCAGTGCAGGTGATCGGCTGCAGGATGCCAGGATGGACAGGGTGCAACTGCACCTCAATCTGCAGCACGGGCTGTGCAGATCTGGGCGCAGCTAAGAGCCAGCAGGATGTCCCCAGGCTGGGCTCACACAGCCACCCTGGCTGGCACAAACCCCTCTTTTCTCTCCACATGCTGCTGCCTTTGGCTCCTCCTAATTTCTGCTATGCATTGTTTGCATCATTTCTTTAACATCCTTACATTGAACTACCAGACTCTTAACTCAAGCTTCCTGACCCAGCCTTCATTAAAGATTTCAGGAGAAGAAAAGAAAAAACCAGACTCAATCAAACAAAAGGGAGCTCTGGCACCAAGCAACCCTTCCACAGAAAATATCACACGGTTGGGTTACTGTCCCAAAATCCTTACCTCTCACCCAGGGACACACATAATGCTTTTGGGAGCAAGTGAGAGCTGAAAGAGACACTAGTCATTCAGGAGCAGGAAAAGTTGTCCCATCCTGCAGACACTTGGACTTACTTCTATTTTATTATTTATTTTAGTCTAGAACTTCATATGCATCTACCTGCAAAGTGCTAGGGGAAAGATGTGTTTTGAGGAGAGGCTTGAAGGAGAAGGCAGTGGTGGAGAGAAGTGGAGAGCGCCCCAGTAGGAGGCTATCAGTGATTAGAAATCACCCACAAATGAAATCAACTGCTCATCCTCAGCTTCTGTTTCCAGATGTGATGAAAACATGAGGACGAGATACTATTTGTCAATGTTTGTCACAATAAAATATTAGAAATAATGGTTTTGAGCATTTGGTTTAGTAAATAGTATATTTGCTTAATCAAAAGAACACAAAGCGTCAGTTTATTATTATATTGGATGCAAGATGGGATCATTAAAATTCTGCTGTATATTGAGCAGCACCAGAAAATGCACCTCATCAGGCAGCTGGGCATTTCTACTACCCCTGGGAGAGCAACTGGACAGGCAAAACTCAGCATCAAAACTCAGTGGCAAAAACACCCCACCCTTCTGATTTCAAAGACAGAAGGATTAACACCCAAGTTATTAAATTAATAGCAACCATGAGGGAAAATATTGAATGTCTTTGCCTTGGCTTGCTGTGTGTTTTCCTGAGAAAGCTGCAAAAGGAAATTTGTCAGGGGTAACAGCTTATGTTGCTCCTAAAGGCAGCCATCTGGGATGCTGAGATTAGTATTTTAGATTTCTATTATCTGGAACTCCACTGGCAGACTTTGCAAAAAGGTGTTTATAAATTCTGTAGTGCAGTTTAAGTAAAACTATTTAATCTAGGGACTAAGAAATATGTGTAATTACCGTCGGTGGATAATGCTTTTTCACTGCCATTCACCAAAATTAGCTTACCAGATATTATTCCTAAGAGGTATAATTAAAATCAACATAAAATCCAGAACACAGTGAAAATAAAACATTATGAGATAATGTCTTTAAAATTACTAGTCCTCTGCACTGCAGTGCAAGCATAATCACTCTCTGGCCAGCAGTGTTTGTTTTCCCTGAGCAGGGATGCTTTGAACTCCCAGGCTTCCCAGCCGGGCTGTTACTTTGCAGCCCATTGTAAGAAGCAGATATTTAATGACTCTGCATAACAAACTCCTTCTCTAAACAGCAAATGAGAGAACTCCACTGAATGCAGGTTTTGACACCACGTTTGGTCTCTGCGTTGCTCCCTGAGCTCCCATGGGAAGCAGACTGGAACATCCATGGGTTTTGAGGGAAGTTCAGATCTGGGCCCATGTACCTGTCATTAACTCCTGCCCTGGCAAAATGTCCAGGGATGAAAATGGGACTCATGCCAGGGTTTTCTTCCCTGCTACTTAGTGTTGAATCCCATACTGAAAAGCAGAAGAAGCGCTTCAGAGCCAGGTTCTTGTACCAGATGTTTAATCCTGTTTTCTGCTCCAACAGAAGACATAACCTGATGTTAGATGCCACCTCTCATTATAAATGTCTGGCCTTCCTTGTTAATGAAAGACTTTGTTTTCTTTTTGCAAATGTTATTAAGCAAAGAACAAACTGATTGTCTAAATTGATTAAGCAGATTCATTCCAGTGAAAAATTTATTATTTGTCTCATTCATTTCATCAAATCAATTCAGAGGAAAAAGGCTCCATGAATTAAACTAATCACAAATATATATTTTAAAAGTCGGTCGTTTCTGGCAGGATACAGTTAGTGCAGTCAATCACTGAGACAATAACTGAATTTGAAAGTAGCATCTTGCATTGCTTCTCAGAAGCTTCTTTGTTTTTTCTTTCAGAAAATTGCTGTTTTGGGGACAAATTCTTCCCCTATTTGGTCCTATACAGTCTGAATAAGCTTCTGTGGGTACCCAGGAGTCATTCTTGGGGGAAAACTCAAAATACTTAGCTGGAGTTTTCCATAAAACTACAACCATACACTAATTAGAAAGCTAGCTGTGATAGGTTAATAAGAATTTCTGATTGCTTCAGTCCAAACTCTTGAAAAACAACTATTTACAAAAATAAAATGTCATTAATATACTAGGCTGAACACATACAATTCATAAGGCTCACTCACATCACAGTCAGAGAAAATTCCTGTATAATTTTTGCCTCTGTTCTCTGGATAAGCAAATGTTTTGGTTATGGACTTCGACAAGTAAGCAAGCAATGAGAGTTGAGAAAACAAACACTGCCAATAACAGAAGTTTCCTTCAAAACCCTTGCTGCTAAATCATGCTAAATGCCCTCGGTGTGTATTTCCACTCAAAACTTTTGAGTGTTTTTCCCATCTTGTGCTGAGCTGGGGTCTGCACTGACTGCTGCACCCTCACAGTGCCCAGGGACTGGCACTGGAGGGCAGGGATGGCTGTGCCTGGGAAGGTGCCCTTGGCGCAGCTGGAACACCAGCAGCAGAGCACAGCCTCAGCGGCCACCGAGTGCATGTCCCTGGGTAACTGGTAAGGCAGTAACTTAAACATTCCCAAACATTCATTTGCGAGCGTTTAAGTTACTGCCTTACTAGCTACCCAGTGATATCCATGATCAACTACTTAACTTCTCAGAGTGAAAAAAACCTGACTAGGTTATTTCATTTAAAACCTGTGCATTCACCATTCTGATTCTTTTTAGTATTCCAAGGAATAGAAAACACCTCTCATGCACACTTGCCAGCTAAGCCAGCCTTCCCTTCCTTATGGCACTGTTCTGCAAAGTGGGAGGGATGGAGCCCCTGGCAAGCAGCACCCAGGCGTGCTGGGAGCTGCACACAGGGCAGGGAGGGGAAGCCAAGGTGCCAGGTAAGAGCTCTGCCAGCTCCCACTGCACTGCTAACATACCTGCTGCCAGCTGGGAAGTAACACAAATTGGAACTGACAGAGAAATGTGACAAATTCATTATTAATAGCACAACTATTTTTTAATACGTAGAAGGCTGTACTAGATTAATAAAAACAGGCCTTTATATTCCTTTCTGACAGCAGTGATGCTGTGTGATCTGCAGAAAATCGAGTGCTGCTGCTGCTGGCTCTGGCTGGCGCTGGGATGCTGCAGCCGATTCAGCAGGGACAGGATTTCTCTCCAGGACACTGCAACTGCTGCACACTCCAGAAGGTCACGCAGGCTGACTCTGTGGCAGGCTGAAGCACTCACACAAAAGGTCAGCACGCTGTGGAAACCCGCACGCAGCTCCTCCTCGGGGGGCTCAAACCTCTTGGTGTTCATTAGAATCTGCCTTGTTTTATCTCAGCCTATAGTGGGTTTTAAGGGAGATCTATTTTTTAAACAAAGAGCAACCCATGGGGTGTATCAGACACTCGCTCACTCCAGCCCACCGCTCTGCAAACCAAAACTACAGCTGCACAGGTGGATTTCTGTTTCTCTCTCTCCACCTACCACACACAAACACGTGTCTGAACATCCATCCACAAGCTCTCAAGACACCTATATCTCAGTCTATATATATATATACACATACATACATTTATAAACATATATATTTTTATTCTTACTGTGGGAATGTTTACCTCAGGTGTACAAACAAAATCCATCAGTGTGTAACATAAATACTTCATTTAACATCCCATTAGCATTTATTCCTTCTATCTCTGCTATTTTTTTAACTTGTTTCCTTCAGAGGAAAAAGCCATGTCAGGGGAAAAATATTTCAAACAAGTCTCAAAAAGGAGAAGTTTAAGAAAAATGCATTCACTCACTCTTATTGTTTCCAGCTTTAAATCTAAGCATAGCTGCAATGCACAGGCTACTTACAAATGACCGTAAAGAGTTTCATAGGAAAGTAGTTCCTTAGAAAAAAAAATCTGATAACTAGCCGCTTTTTTCCCAGCCTCCTTAGCATTTTTTGGCACTCTTTTGCCTTTACCAGAGGCATCACCTTTTGCTGTTCCCTCGCAGGCGGTACCGAAGGTCTCAGCCCGCCCTGGCTGGCGCGCAGCCTCCCCGCACGGCGCCCTGGATCCCGGGCATCCCTGCCAGCCCCGCTGCAGACACACGGCCGCAGCCTGCAGCTCCCGGGACAAAGCCGGGCAGGCAGCGCGCTCTCGGGAAAGCAGCTGTGACACGGAGCTGCAGCAGACATTGCCGAGCCGTGCCGCGCCGAGCCGAGCCGAGCCGCGCCGAGCCGAGCCGAGCCGAGTCCCCGCTCGGGGCTGGGGACGCGCTCGGCCGAGCGTGGCGGCTCCCGAGAGCGATCACAGCCTTCCCAGGAGGGAAGGAGCAATAAAGCATGTGGCAGGCTGTCACTGCGGGGGGAAAGGGGCAGCTACGGCCCCTGTGAGAATTGCAGTGCGTGGGATTCAGCACCCAGCAGAGCTGCTGCCAGGCGGGAGCTGGGAATGCGGGGGGAAGGAGCCGCTGATGCGCGGGGTCCGTCACCTCTGCCCCACCGCACCCCACTCCCGCACGGGCGGAGCGCTCCTGCCGCAGGGAGCCCGCAGAGGAGCCCGCACACGGCACGGGGATGTGCTGGGAGACAGCGAAGGCCGATTGCCAGAGCCTGCGGGGAGCCACCGGGCCCTGCCATGCAACAAACAGCAAATTCCGTGCGTCCAAAGGAAAAGTTCCCATAGAAACTTTCCTGACTGTTTAAGTTGAACGTAACACAAACCAAGAAACATTTCAGATGGGGATGGAAGCACATGGGGCCCCTGAATCCCCACGGCGGTGCGACTCCTATTCCCTGGCTCCTGCCCCGTGGGTGCCAGCCGCTCGGGAAAGCGGCTCAGCGCGGCCCAGAGCAGCCTGCAAGGTCTCACTGCAGCTGCGGCTGGCCCAGCACCGCCCTGTCCATGCGCTGCCCCGGCTAACGGGGGCACCGGCCAGGACTGTGCCCGGGCCGTGCCAGCGGCGCCGGGAACAGCCCAAGGGTACCCAGGGCACGTCCCGGGCCGTGCCAGCGGCGCCGGGAGCAGCCGGACTCGGGAGCCTCCGTGGCCCGAGCCGCTCAGTTAAAGGCCAGGGGCGATGGCAGCCGCGCTGCGATCCTTGGAGCCGAGGCTGCCGCTGCTATCGCCGCACAAAAGCGATGCCGAGCAGCCGAGCGGCACAAAAGAGGTGGGGGGCAGCCAGACAAGAGAAACGGAGGGTGGAGCGAGACAAGAATGGGAGAGGAGCTGCGCGGACAAGGAGGAGGGGAGGGAGACGCGCACGCACACAAAAATCAGAGAAAGGAACGACAAGGGGATAACGAGGGGGGAAGAGACCGCACGGGGAGGGCGTTCCTCACCTGGCCGCTCCCTCCGCACTGCTCCTCTCGCTCTGCTTGCCCCGTGCTAGGGCGCCTGACCTCAGCATCAGAGCTCTGGGCTCAACGCCCATATCCAAGAGGATTCTCCTGTTTGCCCAGGTTTTGCGTTGCTACTGGGGGGGCTACTGGGATCAGCAGATCTGCAAAGGGACCTGGAGTAACTGGGTGAGTTTCTCACCAACAGCCACATTCCTCATTCCTATTCCAAAAAATGCACCTTGGGTGATGCCACAGTCATCAGCATCTGCTTGCAAAACCAAAAGCTGGTCCCAGTAAATGCCAGGTCAGGGGCAGGCATTGATCAGCTGAGGTAAACAAAGTACCTCTCTACGGACTAGTCTCAAAAGCAGGGAATGTAAGAGGCTGATGGCTCGCCCAGCCTCACTCCTCTCCTTTACAAGCACCCACCAAACCTGGGAGCCCCAGGGGCACTTCCCTCCTTCCTGCAGCCAAGCAGCCCTAGCAGCCTCACTGGTATTTTAGGGACAGGGTGGCAGAATAACAATAAAACCCAGAAGAGGAGAAAGATCCACATTAGAAGATGCTGTAGAGCTAAAACACACATCAGCTTTTGTTTCCTGATAAGGCCTCTATAAATGACAGAGTAAATGACAGAACAAATGTAAAGCTCCCATCATTCTCAAGGATATTTGAAAAGCTCTCATGTTTCCAGTGTTTCATAAAACAAGAAAGTCAGAAATGGAAAACACATTTTAAAAGTATGAACTTGCAGGGAATTCAATAAAAATGCATTTTTCTGACTGAAAAAGTATCTTTATCTTCAGGAATGAAAACTAACACTGGCGGCTAACATGGCTCAGACTGGCAGCTCTGGCAGCTTCACCTTTGAGCTCCAGTGCTCCTCACACAGCACAGCAGCCAGCACTTCTCCCATCTCCCCCAGTCCAATATTCCTTTCAAGATTACATCTTTTTTATTGTTGTTGTTAATTTTCAAGGTCGTATTATTTTTATTAGGATTTTTGTCATTTTATATCTTTCTTTTTCCAGAGTACCAGCCTGATGTCATTCACCTGCTAAAATGAAAAATGTTTCCACTTTTCTCAATAAAGCCGCTGCCACACTTCCGCCACATTTCTGCTGGTTACCAAAGCCACCAGGAGAGCTGCCATCACAGGAAGGCCCATTTCTGACCTCTGTGCTCTGTCTTTCAGTGCTGCAGCACAATTCCTCAACGCACATGGTCCGAACATGGTCCAGAACTGGGCTGGCTCTCCTTGGACCACAGCTCTCCAGAGCAAACAAAATATCTGAAATGAACAAAACCTGTCTGAAAGTAACTGAAAGGGAATGCTGACATCTCCAGCTCTCCCTGTTTGAGCCTCCCCATGTCTGCGAGGAGAAGATTGATGAAAATAAGAGAGAATGGGGAAAGAGGTAAAAAAAAAGTAAGAAAATTTCTTGGAATGATGAGAAGTGACTCGCACACATGTTCAAAGCCTAAAACAAGGATCATGGATGACTTCAACCTTGACTTCAGCTACAGTTTGACTGGAATAAGGATTTCATTTTCAAATGCTAACTTGCATGATGTTATTTTTTCATAAAGCTGGGGCCAACATCATCTCTTGCTTCCAGTAAGGCTAGAGCAGAGAATTTATGGGTGCAGGCATTAAAATGTTCATAACACCTTAAAAATGTTTTGTTTTGTTTTGTCTTAAAAAACCCTAATACAGTTGTTAGGTTTCAAATGTGCAAAGTGTTAACCTCCCCACAAAAGTGACTTGAAAGAAAGATTGTTGATCAGCACCAGTATTGAGACTAATTCAGTTCATATGGGTTGAGATAGCTGTGGGAGACAAAATATTTTAGAAAGCTGTTGCCCAGGATCTTTTACAATTTCAATTTTCTTCTCCAACAGAATGACGAGGTCTAACCCCAGGATGAGCTGCAAAGCATGAGGCAGAAACCAGCAACAGGAGAAGAGGGAGAGAGCCAAGCCTCCTACCTGCCACTACACATATTCATATGTTGGGGCAACGCATTTCAGGTAATGGGAAATCCTTCCACGAGCACGGGTAACTCTCCAAATAGGCTCTGTAGTTTGAACTTTAATTTTTTTTTTAATGGCTGCTTTTTGATTTCCAGCACCGAGCATGATGGAAACAATACCAATATGTAATTTGAGATTTATAATACATGATGTGCTTTGAAATAGGAGAGAAGTCTCCATTCAGTGGATGCAAAAATTGATAGAGAAAGTGGAGATGGGTTGGGTTTTGAGAAGGCAGTAGGGGCATGGTAAATGTTGCCTCTGGGCTAATGTTGGAACCCTTCTCCTCTTTCACATTCTTCATCCATTCAGGATAACCTGGAACACAAAAAATGGGTTTTCCCATGCAAAGGCCTCTGGGAAGCAGTTTAGATACATGATTTCAGATGCAAAAACTTCTTTCCAGCCCAGGCCATCACAAAGTGGAGACATCTCAGTCTTCAAATCTTTCCCAAACTCTGTTAGGATACCCCGAGTCTTTGTGATCCGACCGAACATACGTCATGCTTCCTCAAGTTAATAATAGATGTCCCAGGAAAGACAGCTCTTGAGGTCAGGGAATTTTGTTTTCCTTCTTTTTCTCTCTCTCTTTTTTTTTTTTTTTTTTTTTTTTTTCCCTGTTGTGTTTTCACTTCTTTGGAATGGGCGGGGGAGCCCAAGCGCAGCCCCGAGCTGCTGGCCTGGCCAGCCCTTGCCACCTCGGCGGAGCCCCGCGGCTGCCAGCGCTGTGTTTGTCTTACACAAGCGCCCCTGAATGAGCAAAAATAAATAGAAGAAGCAAACATATGACTCTTCTTAGCACAAAGCCTCCCCACCTCCTCCTTGCTATTTTTTTATTATTATTATTTTTCCTCCTCCTCTGGCGACATAAAAAGAGGCTTCGTCTGCCCCTGTTGAATGTAAATGCCTTTGAAGTGGAACTAATCATTTCAAGGATAGTTTGCGTTGTCCTAACAACGCAGTTGAATTGCGAAGCCCCTCTTTTTGTTGAAGATATGTTTTCTTTCTTTCAGCCCAACCTGATGATGATATACTGCTTTCACGCTCTGTCCTCCCGCATCGTAAATCTGCGCTGCCGCCTCCCCCGGCCCGAGCTCCCCACGCCAGCGGGAGACCGGCTGCGGCTCCCGGGCAGGGCAGGGCCGGGCCGGGCCGGGCTGGCCGGAGGAGCCGCGCCCGCGAGGGGGATGCAGCCCCGGCAAGGGCGGGAGGCGCGGCCGGCCCCGAGCCGCCCCCTGGGCACCCTTCCGTGCACCACCGCCCTCTGGGTACCGCCCGTCCGGCCCCGAGCAGCATCTGCATCCCCAGCGGTGCACGCCCCAGGCACCCCTCATCCCCCTTGGTGTACCCCTCCAGGCACCCCTCCCTACTCGGGGTACGCTTCACCATCTCACCCGGTATCTCTCACGCCCCTCCGGGTACCCCTCCATCCATCACCCTCGGGGCACCCTTCATCTTCCCACCCAGGCATCTCTTCTCGCCATCCCCCGCATGCATCCCTTCAGGCCCTCCTCTCTTCCTCCCGCTCTGGGCACCTTTCATTCTCAATCCCAGGCACCCACATCACCCTGATGCTCCCCCTCAGGCTCCCCTCCATGCACATCCCTTCGGACACCCTTCATCCTCCCCTCCATGCACCTCGCATCCCCCGCGCTGCGCCCTCCGTCCATCCTCGCCCTCCCGCAAGCCGCGTTCCGCTCCGAGCATCCCTTCCCAGGCGCCGCGGGCACCCTCAGGCCGCCGGCCCGGCCCGCAGCTCCCGTTAATGCCATTAGTGACAGAGGTCGCGTTTCAATCGGGGCTCGGTGACACGAGGGCTGCAGCGGGTGCCTCGGAAATTCAGGTCAAGCGGCGCGGGCTCGGGTTTCACGGCCAAGGCTACCGGGAGGCAACCTCGGAAATGCCCCACGGGATGGACGGACAGACAGACAGACAGACAGACGGACACACCATAGGCAGTCAGCAGGCGGCTCCCCAGACCCCTGCCCAGACCACAGCTTTTCTGAAGCACTCCCCTTCCCATCCAAGCTCTTCTGGGCTTGGATGCTTTGCCCAGCAGGTCCCATTCCTGGCCAGGATCTCTGTAGTGGGGCAAGTTCTGGGTTCATTCCCCTACAGCAGGCATTGCAGTCAGACAACTCTTTTTTTTCCTTTTTTTTTTTTTTTTTTTTCAGAACACAGAAACATATTTTATTTACTGCCTCATATAAATTATTTACTACCAGGGTTGAGGTAGTTTCATTAAAGCCGCATGGTTTGTGTATACAAAATAGTTATCTGGGGACTCCTTTTGCCAAAAGCCACACAGTTGCCAGAGAGCAGGGAAAGATGGGAGCAGAAGGAGCTGACTGTGGGAGAAATGGGCCTCAGGAAGCAGCACAGGAATGGAAAGGAAAGAAATGGCTTTGCCCCCTCAGTTTATGAGACCTTACAAGCACAGAAACACTTGCCAGGCAGGAGCTGGGACCAGCCCAGGCTCATCCCTTCGTTCTGCTGAGCTGCACCAAAGATGGCACAGGAGATGACAACACGGGCAACCAAATCCACCGCAGGTTGTGCCTGTGCTTCCCAAGATGTGCCCGATTCCCCGGGAGAGCAGCAGGGTACCAGCAGCATTGCTTTTCACCGTGCTGCTCTTGAGAAGCCTTGTCCCCAGAGGTGCCCTTGTGCAGAGCCACGCTGGGACAGCACAAGGCACCGTGTCCCTCAGCCCGGGCTGGGGAGGGGGCTTGGAGGTGGTTCCAGCTCTCCCCCCAGCCCAGTGCTCCCCGAGGGCGCAGCTCTGCCCTCTCCAGCTCCATCCGCCCCTGGGACACACAGGTGCAAGGCTCAGCGCCCCTGGCTGGTGCTGCTCCAGCAGCCACGGCCCAGCCCCGCAGGCCTTTGCAGCAGGAACAGCCTTCAACAACCTCTCAGGAGCTCAGCTCAGAGAAGAGAAACACGGAAACCCGTGTATGCTCCCCAGGGGGGAGAGAGAAGCAAAACAGCAAGATAAATGAGAATTCCAGGTGAACATCAAGAAACTGTTTACCCTCAGAGAGTGGTACATTAACAATCATTCTGTCTACAAGCATCTTCCTTAGACAAAACTCACAGATTTTCCTGTTTTATAGGAGAAGGCATGAAGATGAGTGAGTCCATCTCTCTCCCCCAATACCTTTTGCCACCTCATGCAGGGGTGTTTGCTAGAGAAGCAGCAGAGTACTTGGTCTTGCAGCTCTAAGTACTCAAAACACAAGTCTGAGAAAATCAAGGTGTAAAGAAGCTAGAAAGCAAACTGCCAACTCCAAACAGCCAGGGCTGTCTCTGGTTGAAATATGACATTGTACCGATGTTTTTATATTTACATTAATAACTCAATCACACACCGGTACCCTTCTTGCATCTGAAGTTCTCGACATTCCCCATCTGTTACCTTCTAGTCCATGAATTTCAATCCCTTCAAGGGAATGCAGGGCCTGTGAAGAAAGGAGCAGAAATTGCTGCTTGCTATTTCACCATCAGGAAATGCAAAAAATTGGTGAACTTGAATATTTAAGATTGGCTGTTTCATTTTATATTTTAGGAGCCTTCAATGCTTCTCATCGTGTTGGCATTGGGACAGCTCTGCTGAGTTGGAAAAAAAGGAATTATGTCATTCTTGCATGGATTTGGTCACACTTTGTTGGCATTTTCCTGCCCAAATAGACTTTGCTCAAGAACATTAATACATTGTTCCCATAGCACTTCATGTGTAAAGCATGGCAAACCTCTTTCAGTATACATTAAACCAAGGTGCTGTTGAGTGGATACACCGGGTTCTGGGCAGCCTGGAGCTGAGCGCAGGGGCAGACAGGCAGGACAGGTCCTGCTGCAGCACTGAGGGGGTTGTGGATTCTCGGGGCTCCACAGCAGCCTCAGAGCAGCTGAGCAGCAGATGCTCCAGCATTTCCCTTTGGTAGGCAGACACAGCCCAGCCATAAGTGCTTCTTGGCTGCACGTCTCATCTCCCAGGACTTTTCAGTGCTTTTAAAAGTCAAATTTAATAGCACTATGTGTAGAGGAGACACTGAGCAGGCAGTCTTTTCATGTCAGCTCCTCCAGCTCCTCTCAGACATGAATCACCACCCTGGAGGCTGAAATCTTCCCTCCAGGAGAGCAGCCCATGGGCACAGAGCCCTCAGCACCCACCTGCAGCAGCCTCTGCCTGATGTGCATGAGACACCAGGGAGGATGGGGCTTCAGCTCTCCTGATTCATAAGCTAAGCTTGGAAATCACACAGCTCTTTCTGAAGAATGCATATAGTTCATTAAAAAAACTTCTTGTTTCTCCCATCACATTTTTGACCCCAAAAGTGAAGATTCTAATATCTGGCCCAGATCCTTATGGTAACCCCAAGAAACCTCAAAGATTGCCAATATCATAGAAGAACAGAAGGAGTTGGAAGCGACTTTAAGAATCCTCTAATTCCCACCCCCTGCCATGAGCAGGGACACCTTCCACTAATCCAGATGCTCTGAGCCCCGGTGTCCAGCCTGTCCTGAGCCCTTCCGGAGATGGGGCAGCCACACTCCTCTGGGCAATCTACTCACACAGAGTGTGAGGCAAGGCACAGGCTCCCCACGGGCTGTCAGCTGCAGGGTCACTGGTTCTGCTTGCACCAGCACCAGAGCCAGTCCCAGTTTTCCTAAAACAATAAACTTAAACAGCAGTTAATATACCTCTGCTTTCATTTCAAAGAAAATTGATTTTTGAATATATTTTGAGTTCTTTAGGTACACTACCTCAGTAACCATGGAAATTTTTTATGACCACTGGCAAACCGACTACTTTTTAATTACTATCCTACCCAGCTGCTAAGCAAGTGCTTTATGATATACAAAAAAAAAAAAAAAAAAAAAAAAATAGTTTGCAGGAGTTGCCAAAATATTTGAATAATTTTATTCCCTCCACATCTTGAAAATACACACAAAACAGCCCCTTTTACCATACAAAATGGTGATGTAAAATATGCATATTTTTCAACACATGTGCTTTTGTTTTTCCTCTTTCCATATAATCTTTTCCAAAACTATCCTGCAGGGAGATTGAAATTCTCACTCAGCCCTTCATCCACTCTTCGTTTATTGAGTTAAGACAGAAACAGGCAGTGTTAAAAAAAAAAAAAAAATCCTCCCCCAAAATAGGAGAAAGCCTCAACTTGAAGTGTCCTGGGATAAATTTTAAAAGCTTTGTAAGACAAAAGAGTGCCAACAGCATGCAGCATGAGAAAGGCTTAATACTCAAAGAAACACCCTTCAAAATTAATACATCTGATGGAGCTGCAAAAGCCTCTTTGGTAGCAGCCTGCCTGCATTAACAGTTTTGGACAGCCTGGTGCCTCTGAGACTCCATTGAGCAAGTGTTTCAGATACGTTTTCTTTATGATGCTGCAGACTGCCAATCTTTACATAGCATCAAGAATAGATACTCTTAAGAAAACATTTTGTGAATAGCCATAAGTAAAACTAAGAACAAATAAGCCTAATTTTTTAAAAAAGGAGAATATTTGATTATTCTCCCTCCCTCCCTTTCCCGCAGGCACCCCCTCCTCCCCTCACTAAAATGTGGCTGGATTCTGACCAGTGTTAGTGATCCAGGATACAACTCCACTGGGCATATGAGACCATGAAATATCATTGCAGCAGGATATGAAGATATTGCCTGGGGTTTTCATGCTGAAAACATTTAACTAGACCTTAAAGGGTGATGTTCTTCCTTCCATCAGAATAGTTGCTGAGTCAAAGTAAAAAAAGTCCTTTTTAAATGCAGCAGTAGGAGAGTCCTATCTGATTGTAAACACACTCTTGGACAACTTGTATTAAATGACTTGTGTTGAATGACGAGGGCACAGGGCGATGCAGCTCAGCTCTGCCTGCTCCCGAGGGCAGCCTCCATCTCCCTGGAGCAATTTTGGCTCCTCCATCCCTGCACCCTCCTGAAGCGGCAGTTTGCAGCGCCAGCCTCTGCTGAGACACTTTAAATCTCATTCTTAAAATTTTTTTTAATCTCTCCTCATTCAAACAGTCCCAGCTTGAGATAGCTTGATATATTACTACGCCTGTCAGGGAGACGGTGAGAATAATACGAGCAAAAAGGCCGGGCAGCGGCAGGCCGGGGCTGCGGCGGGAGCACAAAGGGCTGCGGGGGCGCGGCCCGGCGTTTCCGCCCCTCACCTTCCTTCGTGTCTAATCGCTGCTGAAAAAGCTCTGCCGCCTCGGACACGGGGCACCTTTGAAGTGCAGAGCTTTGGTTCCACCGCACCTCTGACAGCGCTGGGGCCGTTCTGCCTGCGCCGCACGGCTCAGACCCGGGCTGTGCCCCGTGCGCTGCACTCCCATCGCATCGCATCGCATCGCATCCCATCCCTTCCCATCCCATCCCATCCATCCCATCCCATCCCATCCCATCCCATCCCATCCCATCCCATCCCATCCCATCCCATCCCATCCCATCCCTTCCATCCCATCCATCCCATCCCATCCCATCCCATCCCATTCCATCCCATCCCATCCCATCCCATCCCATCCCATCCCATCCCATCCCATCCCATCCCATCCCATCCCATCCCATGCCATCCCATCCCATCCCATCCCATCCCATCCCATCCCATCCCATCCCATCCCATCCCATCCCATCCCTTCCATCCCATCCATCCCATCCCATCCCATCCCATCCCATTCCATCCCATCCCATCCCATCCCATCCCATCCCATCCCATCCCATCCCATCCCATCCCATCCCATCCCATCCATCCCATCCCATCCCATCCCATCCCATTCCATCCCATCCCATCCCATCCCATCCATCCCATCCCATCCCATCCCATCCCATGCCATCCCATCCCATCCCATCCCATCCCATCCCTTCCCATCCCATCTCTTCCCTTCCCTTCCCTCCCGGGCTCTGCCCTGTGCCCTGCCCTCCCATCCCATCCCATCCCATCCCATCCCATCCCATCCCATCCCATCCCATCCCATCCCATCCCATCCCTTCCCTTCCCTTCCCATCCCATCCCATCCCATCCCATCCCATCCCATCCCATCCCATCCCATCCCATCCCATCCCATCCCATCCCATCCCATCCGTCCCTCCCGGGCTCTGGCCTCTCTGCAGCCCTCCCGTCCCATCCCTCCCTCCCGGGCTCGGGAAGGGCTCCTGCAGCAGCGAGGGCACGATCAGGTCATGCACTGCCAGAATTGCAACTCACACAATTCTTACGCATCATTCCAAGCACTTTTTACCTGAGGAATGAGTGCCTGACTGTACTGATTAGGTCACCCTGAAGCACACCTGAGCATCATCTGCACAGGAGTGCCTCGACATTCTCCATATTTCCTCACTTCTTTAATACTCTATGACAATCATAAGCTAAAGAATTTACCAATTAAGGCAAATCACAGAAGCAAATGTGGCTTAGTGTAAACAATTAGCATCATGCCATTGCATGAAAATGTTTCATTAATCCACAGATTTTCCAAAACACTGTTGTATTAAGAAAGAATTTGTGGCAATTCTGGTGCCTTGCTTAGTTTCCTGTTCCTGCTGAAACGAGAGCAGCAGCAAGGCTGGAGTATGTGTACCCTCCACCCTGACAGCACACACACACATAAACACACATCACCCTTCATTCTGCCTAGGTAGCCAATGTTTCATGCTCTGGGATATACCTCCCACATCAGCAGGCTGAAGGAAAAAAAAATCACATCCCTGACTAACCTCTAGCATTGTCAATCTATTTTTTCTCTTCCCAGCCAAAAAATTAGAAACCAAATTCTTAAAGCACTCTTCATAAATATTTTCAAAAGGTGAAACAAAGATCAAGGCAATATACAAAATAGCTTCCTAATTTTGCTTAGTTTTATTTGTTTTATTCAAGCATCAGAAGGGCATTACGAAGCAGGCTGTGATGGTTTTTAACGATTCTGTTATTCCAATGTATCCTAAATATTTCCATGCATTTTATTCTTAATTGTTTTCTATTATGGGGCAACAAAGAACCATTCATTCTGCCTAGCAGAAACCTTAGTTTTGATTAAGCACTTCTGGTAACCATTTAGGGTGCTAAAATCTATCATTGCATTTAATTATCCTTGGTTTTTTATAGTTTCCTTTATTGCTCATTAAATTACTAAAGATGCTTCTGTGGTTTGTTCTTGAGGAAGAATCCAGCAAGAAACATATGCTGGTGAAAGGTTGCTCAGGTTTCCACAGCATCTGAGGCTGTCAGCATAAATTCACTGATTTTGTTTTATCAAAGGATAAGCAGCTCTTGTAAAACCCTGGCACTTTGGTCACCAAAGTAATAGTCACATAAAAGAGGCCTTTCAGGTACTGGGTTTGCTGAGCAGCATTATCCCAGAGTTCAAAACATTTGGGCTACAATTCAAAGCTAAGCAAATCATTTTGGCTGGGAATATGGATGTGAAGGTATTTGCTTTCCCTGGGCCAAGCCATCTTGGCATGTTTTGCAAATAGCACTCTGAGATTTGCAACGCCCTTGGGGTGTGACCAGGAGTCCCCAGCCTTCACCCCTGAGCCTCTGCCGAGGCAGCCAGAGGGTGACTGCGCCAGTGGGAGACCTGCAGGATGCCCAAGCACTGAGAGCACTGCCCACTGTTCCCACACAACACAAGAAATGGTCCCAGAGGAGCAAGAGCAGTGTTCTGGCTGCACCACACCTGCAGGTGCCTTGAACGAGCATCCCTTGTGCTGGGTCCGTTGCCAGCTGTAGCCTCTGGTTAAAGAGAGCCTGAACAAAACATGGTTCTCACCCCAGAACACTGACATAAGTGGTGACCATTTGGGCAGAAACTCCACTGAAAAAGGACACAGTCAATTTAGATTACTCATTTGTAACCATTTTCCCCTGACCTCCTGATGCTCACTGCTCATTGCTTCCTCCTGGCTTCCTGGTGTGGACATCTGCCCCCTTAGAGGTGCTGTGGATGGGTCTGGGGAGCATTTGCTCCTCCTGCATGTTCCTCAGCATCCTCCCACGATGCTGCAGCCAGGATGACTCTGTTAGAGCAGTGTTTCACTTGGGCAAAGCTAGCAGCCAAACAAGGGAGACTTTTCAATCTCCCAATAACAACACTGACAGACCAAAGCCACAAAACTGCAGTAAATTCGTCACTTTCTCCCCTTCAAACCACGTGGAAGGATGCAACAGAGTGTCAGATGAATCCCTTGTGGGGATGCACCATGTCCCAACACACAGTCTCTGCACTGTGCCTCAGCACAACAGCCACAGGTACCACAAGAGACTGAAAACCTGTGCTTTCCTTCTGAAAACCAGCAGCCACTGCACCCCTCCACCCCTCTCACCTCCCTTCCTTCTACAATGAATTCAAGAGTTCAATGTCATGTTCCCTGTCGAGGAAGACAAAGTCTTTCCCATGCTATATGAAGGCTGACACCAGCGCTGTGAAGCATCCTCCCAGCCTCTTCCAAACACCCAAAATCAAGACCTCCCTCCTGCCCCATCCAAGGCCAGGGTGACAACATTTTGGCAGCGCAGTGTAGCCTGGGCTGCCAGGTTTTGCTTTACACCAGGCTTTGCAGCTTGGTGAGCTTTAAAAGCAACATGTGCTCCCTTTCTGATATTTTTTCATTGCTTCCCTTGGCCTGTCAAGTTAGTGGAAAAGGGTGATCATAACACATGTGCCTGTATTAAATGAGTAATAAGATTACCAGCTGATGCTAGGACAGATCAGTGGTTTTATCTCAGTTTGGTTATTTTATGTAATATCGAAGCCACATTTGTATTTAAACATTATATTACACTGTGGTTTTGTAATCTCAAATGAAAGCTATCTGGTCAATTCTCTGAGACTCATTATGTTCTCAGATTCCCTTTAAACTGGTCTTATTCTGAACTATATTTACTTTTAACTGTCAAACCATAAGCAGTCTATATGAATACAGCAGGGATTTCCCCTTTCCATAAATTTATGCACTTTACCTTTTATCAGCTTAGCAAATAACATGGCTCAAAGGTTTTACAGGTTTCCTATTCTTCTGCTGCTGCCTTTTTGCTTGAGCTTGTCTTAGCTTTCCATTTAAACCATCTTGCAGGCCCATCCCAAGCCCCAGCAGTTGCAGCTTCCCTGGGGCAGGATCTGCAGTGGGTTTAGAAACCTCAAGCACGGGGACTGGAGCTCTGTGTGCCTCCAGTGTAGGGAGACAGTGTCCTGAGCACGAGGATGGCAGGATGGCAGGGATGGGAGATGCCAGGTGTGGTGGTGCTGGCAATGTCTTCCCTGTGGGCTGCTTTAAGTTCAGCTTTTTGTGTACTGGACCCAGTATGGCCAAAACCACGGCATCATCATCCAGGCAAAACACCTTCCTTCCCTCTATTTGTGTCTCTCAAATCAGCTGCGTATAAATAATTTCCCCATCTCTGCTATCAAACCGTTTTGACTGAACAACAAGGACATCATCCAAACTGCAGCATATCTCTCATCTGTACTTTGCCACGTGCCAACACGTTCCCTTTTACACTTCCCAGAGGGCAGAGGAGTTTTACCCAGCCACAGGGTGCAGAGGAGGCCCTGGTCAGCTGGGCTGAGCCAGGCTGGAGCAGATGCAGGGGGATCAAACCCCCCTGGCTCCAGTGCACCTCATGGCACAGCAATGCCCAGCTTGGGCTGCAGTGCCCTCTGTCCCAGAGAGGCACATCTCCCCTGTCAGTGAAACATCAGAAAATAAGAAACCCAAACTAGAAACAGAAGAATGTGGGTGAGGGACAGGAAAACATCCAGAAATTCTACAAAAGGTTCATCCATGTCCTGCCTGTGATCGCAAAGTCAAACCCAAGGCTGCTCTGAGTGGTCCTGCTTCACTCCCTTTCTTTCTGATCCCACATCCTCAGAGCCTGAGTCCACCTTCAGGGCCTGAAAGGCACAACAAAACAATTAGTCATGCTCCATAAAGCTGCCTCCATCCAGCCACCCATGGCTCTGCCCAGCACCTGGAGGACACCAAACTCTGCACTGAAAAGAGCCAGCACAAGGTGTCCTCACCAGTTACAGGGCCAAGGCCCACCTGGCAAAGGCCCTAGGTGGCATCTCTGAAGGTGGGGGCACCGGGAAGCCAGAGCTCCATCCCTTTGATCAAGGCATGAGCAGCCAGATCCAAAACTGAGGTCAGAGGGCCTAGGGGCAGCACCGAGCAACCCTCAGCCACCTCCCCACCAGGCATCCCTACAGCTCTGGGGTGACCCAACACCTCTGCATTGTGTTCAGGTGTTCTCACCATAGAAAGCAGCACTGGGAACCACAGCCACATTGCTTAAGGGGAGGAAGCAAAGAAGCCCAAGAAAGACAATATTAATAGGTAATTAATGTCAGGACAGCACACACCTAGAGAAGTGATCAGTGCTCTCTACTCTAGAAAGCTTTTCTGTCCATCTTCACTTCTGCTTCCCCTTTGGGAAAAGCCAGAGCAGCAGAAGCCTCGGAAGCACTGCCTAGCTGCTGGCAGCAGGGCAGGCACCCCCTCCCGTCCCCTGTGCAGGCATGTGTCACCCCTGTGCCCCAACCCGCCCTCCTGGCGCTGCCTCCCGCAGGCTGGGGCTCGAAGGGGTGACAGCGGGAGCGGGGGCTGCCAGCACGGGGATGGGTCTGTTTGCCCGGGCTTGGTACCCCAGAAGCAGTGCAGAGATGGAACTGGCGTGGGCTCGGGGTGCTGCACCTGCACGGTGACCCCAGTGTGCCACCTCTGAAGCGACGCATGAGCTGAAACAGCACAGCTGCTGTTTCATCAGTTATCTGTGTTAAACAGCTCCTTCCCCCTCACGACTGCTGCGTCTCCATGCTCGGATGGGCAGGAGCAGGATGTCAGGGCTCCATTTCGCCGAACGGAGCCGTTGGTGAATGGTGCCTGCAACTGGCAAGAAGCGTTTCACAGCCTTGCAGTCGAGGTCTCAGCAGGGATCGCGGCATTTCAGCAGCTCTGGGGAGCTGTCCCTGCAGCACGGGGTGATTTCCGCGGTGCTCTGGGCTGCAGCCGGCGCTCGCAGATGGATCCCCGGGCAGCGCTGGGCGGGCGGGCCGCGGAGCCGGGCTGGAGACAGTGAGCTCACCGGGATGCAGCCGGCACACATTGAAGCGCACGAAGGCTTAGCAGAGGCAGGCAGCGCTGGCAAAGCCCTCGCTCCGTTGGTGTCGCCCCTGCGAGCCTTCGCGGCCTGCCCGAGCCCTCCTCGGCCGAGCGGGGTTTCTGATCCACCCGCCCCGGCTGGGCCGGGCTCCTGATCTCTCAACTGCTAATCCAATCTCCCCCCAAGCTGCTCCGGGACTCCGATCTTCCCTCTTCAGCTGCACCAGGCCCGCTGATTTCCCCTGGCTTCCTTAAGCCTCTGATCTGCCCTTCCCACTGCTCCCATCTGGAGCCTCGCTGTCCTCCCCGCACAGACAAAGCCCCGGTTCGGCTCTGCTCTGCCCAGCCCAGCCAGGCCCTGCCCGGCCCGGCCCGGCCCGGCCCGGCCCGGCCCGGCCCGGCCTGCCCGCCGCTGGGTGCTCCCGGGAGCTCGGCTGCCCTCGGCACTGGGGACAGCCGGACCCCCAGGCCGGCCAGGTCCCTGCACTGGGGTGACTCCGTGCCCAGGGCAGGTCCCAGAGCACAAGGAGGATGCCAAGGAGACGCATACACTTGGACTATATTCACCATGTAAGAGTGTTTGTGCCCCTAAAATCTCTGACTCCCACAAGCATCACGTGGTTGCAGAATTTGGGCCCTGTCATGTACCCGCATGGACACTGACACCCCTAATGTGGTGATGCACATCAGTGGGTGGCAGAGAGAGGATGGCTTCTCACTGCTCTTCAACAGAAGCTGCATCTCCGCCAAGCAACCATGGAGGAAATGGGAAGCTGAGAGAGGGAAACAGGGGAAGCAGCATCACTGCTGCCAGAGAAGATCTCAGGAGCAGGAAAGGACCTTCCCCATATCATTGCCTTCTGCACTGCAGGCACATAAACTGCACAGCTCCAAGGCCAAACTGTGGGCGAGGAGTTATCTCCCTTCTCAAGAATATTTGCCTGCTAATCGCAGTGAATTATCAGCTAAAGCAGTTTCATAATGAAGCAATAAGACCCAATGAAGTTGATGTTATCATAGGATAATTGACCATGTCAGGCAGCCAGATGCCTCAAGGCAAAAGCAAAAGCTGTTTAACATTCCAGAAGGTCAATCAGCAGATAATGTCCATTTCCTCTGAATTTATTGCCACCATATTGGCCATTTCACTGAAGGAGTTTTCAGCAATTTCATCCCTGATTGTATGTGTATATAATTTTATTCGTGCTCCAGAGTTGTAACAGCACTTAAAATTTTCTCAAGTTTTTCAAAATAAAAAAGTGAGACAGTTTGACTACGGGCTCAGGGAAGCCAAGCTCTGAGCAAGCAGTAGTTACTATCGGAGCTACAACAAATAAGCTTCTGAAAGTCTCATCTTGATGAAAACTTCAGGTAACCCATGCATTACTGCTGTTCCTACCTTCAAAACAAATGCAGGTGGTGCACAGAAGCCTGCTGCCAGATGGTCACAGTAAGAAAGAAGTCACTGCCCCTAATCCAATGCCTGTGCCTGCCATGACCAGAGCTGCAGAAGTGGGGGAAAGTGGTGCAGCATCACGCTCACCCCACCCTGACATGGGCTGCCGTGGGAGAGGTGACACAGCCGGAGACATGTCCCAGCAGGGTGAGCCATCACTGCTGGGACACGGGCACAGCACAGCCGGAGACATGTCCCAGCAGGGTGAGCCCGTCACTGCTGGGACACGGGCACAGCACAGCCGGGCTGTGGGGCACAGGGGCACAGCACTCACCGGGAGAGGTGACACAGCCGGAGACATGTCCCAGCAGGATGAGCCATCACTGCTGGGACACGGGCACAGCACAGCCGGGCTGTGGGGCTCAGGGGCACAGCACTCACCTCAGCTCCGCGCTGTGCCACCCGCAGGATCCAGCTCTTGCTAACACACATTGCCCCATGGCACCTGCCTCCTCCAAGCTCTGAACTGACAGGAATCAGCACCTGCCCAGCCCCGGAGGAATCCTTCCCAGCTCAGGGTCTCTTCCAGCAGAACCAGGGCTGCACTTTGCAATTGCATGCTCCAGCACAGAGTAACTCACTTGGAAATAGGCATGCATAGAAAAGGGAGAGGGCACAGCCAAAAAATGGCTTTGTGTAGTTGTACAAGGCATCTGATCAGCTTAAACAGCTACAACTATCCATATAAAAGCTATGTTCCCTCCAACACAGGTAAAAGGGAGGTTGCTTCACTGAGTGCCCGTCTGTCATTTTACAGCAAAGAAAATAAGAGCAATGCAACTTTTCTGTGAGATGCACAAGCAGGGCAGGACATGTCCCCAGCCAGCTCTGTGACAGGAAGAAACTGAGGCAGGGAGAAGATACTTGCAATATCTGCAGGGGAAAGGAGAACACATCCCAGCCTGCTTGAAGGTTGTCCCTCAATACTGACACCATTAAGCACAGCCACGTCCCTTCAGAGAGCTCAGTGGCTTATTGATAATGTGATCATTTCCCTTCTCATCTGCAAATGAAGTGGTATCTCTTGAAGAGGTTCATATACTGGAAAAAAGACAGAATTGTTTTTTGAGAAGACCTAGGTAACATCAGGGTAAACCTGCCTAGGCCAAAACAGGAAAAGAGGTGATAGGACTAAGGACAGATCTATATTCAGAGGGATGATCCCAGCATGTGGAACCTGCTCTGGACATTCTGTCCTTCCACTGGCTGCATCACACAAGTCTGTCTTCAGCCAGACAGTCCCAAATCTGCCCAGTCCTCCCCCAGTACTTCTTTTCAATGCCCATCACCACTGGCAGCCCCTGCTCTGGGCCTGAGCACCTTTGGAGCTGGCATCCTCAGAGCCTTCCCCAGACACCACAGGCATCCCTTTCCCTCCTGCACCCACAATTTTGTCCGATTCAGACAAATCCAACAGGTGGGAGAGGGCTGAGAGTACAAGGCTTTCTTCCTCCTCATCCTACTCTGCTAGCAATAGCTCCTGATGGCCTCCTATGGAAATGCTGACCTCGCTCAGGCATCCTGCACAAATTCTCCCTGATAAAACAGATGACTGCTGCCGTGAGGCTGGGCAGCAGCTCCTAAGGGCCAGCTCCAGGCAGCTCCTGAGGGCCCACGCAAGCCAGAAAGAGCATTTCTTACAGCAGAGGCCAGAAAAAGGGCTGCTGCACCCAGGAGGCTGACAGACCCCTTCCCTTGTCCATTCATATATATTTTATTCCTTTCTGATATCAACAATCTTGAGTGATCCAGAAATTCCTCCAGATAAAGCAACATAGAGGCTCTAATTCAGCATGGAAGTTGGATTTTCTAATTGTATTAGGGATTTATACACTGAGTTAGTAAAATACCATATGGCTCTTGTAATGCAGGCTGTTTTTTCCTTGGCAGGCTGTGTAAGCTGCTAACAGCAGACAAGGTCATAACATGTCTCCTTATCACTGCTTTATGTTCTGGATCCCAGTCCAGCTTTTACTGCATGTCATCCAGCAGACAGATTGGATGTACTTGCTAACCTCCTGCCTTCCCAAAAGGATTTTCATTCCCAAATCTCATGGATGAAGCACCACCTCTGGGTTGTCTTCAAAGCTATTACTGCAAGTCTGTGTTTAAACCTTCCAGTCAGGCATTATCCTGGGGGGAAACCCTGTTCTAAATATCACTTCCAGTTTCCATCCTGGCTCACAGGGACTCGGGCTCCCCATCCTTCACCCCAGTACACCCTGCATATCCTTGTCAGAGCTCCAGCCTAGTAAGCATGAAGATCCTTTTTGTAAGAGGTGCCCAGCCTCTGTGGATCCCAGGGGCATGATTTGCACCGAACTGGCCCAATAAAAATAACAAATCAAACCCATCCACTCATATATAGCCCCTGTTCTGAAGTCCATGGTGGTTGGTTGGCTACCCCTGCTCAAGGTCGTCTGCTCCATCACCTCTCCACTGGTGGCACAAGCCTGTGAACATGTGGCAATTCAAACTGGACCCAGTTCCTCTACCATTTCCAAGTGCTGCCAGTCAAACCAGATGGAAATCAATGAGGTTCTCTTGTTCTCTTCTCCTTGTTAGTAATTTCTAAGCTGATGTTACACACATCAGTCCAGCAAACAACTTAATACAAGCAACCAGAAATGCAGACACTGCAGGAAGTCACCCAGCCTAAGCAAATCTATTAAATAGATCAAATAAATCTGTGAAATTAATGGGCTGGCCCAAGAAAAAGGAAAGGGTGGGGAAAGGAGGACAGCTGCTCTCAACTGTACCTCCAGACCTCTCCACCAGCTCCCCTCCAAGCCTACCTTTTCCCACCAAAGGCCACACAGCATGCCCAAAGGAGGGGACAGCACAAAGGCGGTGAGTGCAGCTGCCCACATCAGAAGGCAGGTTTCCTGTGCAAACTCCTGCTGGCAGTTGGATGCTGTTTTTTGGCTTGGCTTCAGGAGTCACCATCATTTCACAGGAGCAGAACCCTGCACTCTCTTAAATTAACCACCTCAGGGTCTCCCTGCTCAGTTGCACCCCGTCTGCCTGAAGGGCAGAAGTCGCGTGTAGGATATTCTCCAGATTTCCAGGAAAGGGAAGGCAATCCTTTTTTTTTTTTTTCCTCAGGGAAGCAATCAAGTTTAAAGTCTGAATATTCAGCCCAAAAGCAGTTTCTCACCAACACACTTCAAGTACAGAAAATAATGACAAAGGCAGGGAGCAGCCATTCTGTCACAGCTGCATGACCGGCTCCCAGTCAGCCCCCTGCGTTAACCACATACATTCACTTCACAAAATCACCACAGAAAGCTATAAATGATGCATGAAAATTAAATGAGAGAACTCCAACCAGGGCATGAATCCCAAGCCACATGGCCGGGTTGGGCAGAGGGGCAGACAAAGCAGAGGCAGACAGAGCGCTGTGTGCTGGGAAACCAAAACAACCACCCCAGCAGTCGGCTTTTGAAAACCAAAGCTGCGTTTCAGGAGGTGGTTGAAATAGCATCAGTTTGAAAGGTATAAATATTCCAGAACAGGAGGAAAAACAGGCTTCATCCAAAGCTCAAGGCATGTTCAGGGAGACCACCCCTAAAGTGAGATCAGTTTTAAGGAGAGGAGTTTTCCATGGCTATGTGTTCACTTATGCATACCAAAAGCCCTGGTGCAGTCATGCAGCTGCAAGCAAGGACAGCACACAGGACACAAGGATGGCACATGGGACCCAAGGATGGCACACAGGACCATGGGGATGGCACACAGGACCAAGCCTGGGCTGTGCTTTGCCACAGAGGCTGCTTCGTTAGGACTGCACATGGGCTTAGTCTGTGCCCTGCCTCTCCTCCTGCTCCTTCCTCACCACAGCCACAGGCATTTCTGCAACAGCACTGCATGTAAAAGCATGAATGTGGGACATTTCCAGGGAGATACTGTCATCCTACCTGGTCCACAGCTGCCCAGCTATTAGAAATAACCTGGACTTCCAGGAAAACTAGGGACTGCATGTTGAATCCATATCTCTCAGAAGGGCTGCCAACCCAACAGAAAAGCACCTTGCTTACAGTGGGATTTAGATTTGCTCATCAGAGCAGAACTTGCAATTGAAAGGGAAGATGGAAGAAGAAAAGCCAGGAGTTGGTCTTCCAGCTTTATATTCTTTAGCATTATATGTGCAAATGGCTGATGGACAACCTGTTGTCTCCAGAGGCTGGACAGGAGGGTGTAACTCCAATCCAAGACTCTCGTGTTTGCTTCCAAACCTTGGAAAGTCTACAGCCAGTACCAGTTCTGGACAGAGGACATCTGCAAGAGACTGGAGCTCTGAATATGTTGCAGACACAGGATTCAAAGGGATGTCTAAGCAGGGGGCAGAGAAGCAATAAGCAAATCTTACCCACAAGAGCCTGGGATTCCTTCCACAGGCACAGCTCCCAGTGAAGCCAACAAGCGGTTTCCCCGTAACATCTGCAGAAGGAAATTGCTTTAATTGCTCTAGATACAATAGCCAAACCTTAGACCCTAATCTGGCTGCCTAATACTCTTGCTCAGCTGAAAATAACTCTTGTGAAAGCAACCAGCTGGGACAGAGCTTATCAGGCAGCAGCATGAGCAGGACAGATCTCACCCCGCAGCCCGGGGACCCTGCAGGAATCCCTGCTGAGGAAGGGGAGCTGCTGTAACCCCTGACAACCTCCAGAGCTCCTCTCCCTGTGCCCAAAATGAACTCCCCAAACTCCCTGCCTGGGCACCACCTTTTAAAGAGTACTGTTTGACGCATTCCCTAAAATCTGTGCAGGATGGCCAGGGCAGGGCTGGTTCGGCTGACTCCCTTCTCCCTCCTGTCCCTTGTCTGCCAGAGGATGCAGAGGGCAAACCCCATTTCTCCCCACACGTACAAGCCATGCCTAGAAGGAGCAGCACAGCACTCAGCTGGTTTCCTAAAAGATGTCATAACACAAAGGATGAATATCGATCATCGTAATCTTGGATTCCTGCTGACTGCGTAGCATGGGTGACAGCCAAGCACAGCCAGAGCTGCAGTGCCTGGAGTTACACAGCCACATAAAGAGCCAGTCAGGGTGCTGCCCATGTTGCCTCCCATCAATAACAGGAGCTGACTATTAACAGAAGACAAAACATGATGAGAAAATGTGGAAAATGCGTGCACATCCAAACAGCAAGGCTGCTTGCTTCAAAGCCAAAATATTTATGTAGGTACCAGCTTTAAAAATTCCTTAACCCTTCTGTTTCCTATGTTAAATGAATCAACTGCAACCAAAATGATCACGTATATCTGACATGCAAGCAGACAGCTCCACATATGTAAGAAGAGCCAATAATTTTAAAAAGTCCATGTCAAATCTTATTGTCAATAATTTTTCTACAGAAAATATATTTTTATAAGGAAAGTATTTAGGGTTCCATCAAGTATCCTTTTTTTAACCCTCAAGATATTTCGTTTTCTTTAACCAGTTTGAGTAATATACAGGTGAATTGTCTAGAAAATAATCAGTCACAAAATAACCAACAGAGTTTGATTTTCGAGCTTTTTTTTTCTCATGAAAAGAAGAGTATAAACTCTCAGCAAACTCTAACTCACAAAGAAAAGGAATAACTATTGTGAAACAATTTGCTTTCTGACCAATTTTTAAATCCCTCAGAAAATGTGCTGAGCAGAAAAAAAGCAACCCAAAATCACAAGCCAGAGTCTCATCTTGGGAAGTAGATTAAAACCAGACATGCCAGCTTTATTTTTGTGTCCCTTCAAAATTGATTTTAGACTTCCTTTAGCTTCCAGAGTGCTCTTTAGCCTCTGTCCCAGTCCCCACATGTGGTCCCACCAGCCACATCACAAGCCCTCACCCAGCACATTTGCTCTCAGCTGACGCAACACATGCCAGCACACAAATGGCTCCAGCAAACACAGCTTCCCTTTGGAACCAAGTTCTTCCACTGAACACGGTGCAGCTTGAGAACAAGAACAGAAACTGTATTTTGCTGGCTGATTGTGAAGGAGGTGCCCAGACACCCAAGTGCTGCAGGCACTTTGCCTCCTTTCCTGAGCCTCTGATTTTGCTGTCCCAAATGCCACTGGCCCAGCCTGGATGCCTGCAATGCTGGCACTGCAGTCAAGGGTTTTGGGGACCTGACTTGGAATTCACTGTGCTATTATTTCTGAACATGACTTTGAGACAAGAAATGTAATATATTATTTTAATTATTATTATGCATATTATTCTTATTCTTTGACCTATTATTATCATCATCCTCATTATTGTTAAACAGAGGCACCTCTGCTAACCATTGTCCTTTTGGTCATTGCAAAATCAATCAATCAAAATCATTAACAAGAGGTTAAAAGTTTTACAGCCATCTCCACAACACTAACTCTACCAAAATCTAAGCTATGCCAGCACTCATCCTCCATTTCTCATACCACTGGAGAGAGATGGGTCAGCCCAGCAGATTTCTGAAATAAACATCTGAAGACATTCAGGAAAAGGGCATTGCACACTGACTCAGCACTGTACAGATCTTTAGACAACTACTGGAATGTCCATCCTGGCTCTGACATGAGCACTTCACTTGGATGCTGGGCTTTCTGTACAGGTGGCTGGCGTCTCAGTGGCTTGGGCAGCATTTACATTGCCAAATTAGATCCCAGTGGCCCAAGCAAGGCTCCTTTCATACACATCTCCCTCTCTCCCTTGACTACAGAATGAGACAGCTGAGGTTGTTCAGCCTGGAGAAGGGAAGGCTCCAGGGACACCTTTTTGGAACCTTTCAATACTTGAAGGAGGCTATAAGAAAGGCGGGGACAACCACTTCAGCAGGGCCTGTTGTGACAGGACATGGCATGGAGGTTTTGGGCTAGGAGGGGTTGATTTAGACCAGTCTGTGCAGGTCCATGCAGGGCTGTGTTGAGCCATGCACAGAAGGGCTCCTGCCGTGCCAGGAGGGTGGCAGTGCTGTGTTGGACCCACTCAGCCCTGAGAGCCCTGTCTGTGCCTGCCCACGCATGGAAAAGCACCTCCCTACCGCCCAGTTACAGGATTATTGCCCCTGGGGTGGACTGGAGGCCCCTGGCACAGCAGCAGAGGGACAGCAAAGGTGACACAGCCCTGCGAGGAGCTTCACCCCTGCAGGGACACGAGAGGGGAGGTCAGTCACCCAGAGCTGGGCACGGCACAGTGCCAGAGCTGGGGGTCAGCAGGGTTCGGTTCAGAGGCTGCTGGGCTCACAGATCCCAGTCTCCTCTGACCCAGCACACCCAGGCTTTGCTCCTTTCCTGGGCACAGCCGGAGCCTGTCTGCCCATGGAGGCTTTAATCTCATGCTAGGACAGAGACTGGCCTCTGGGACAGCTCTGGCTGCAGACTTCCAGGTGATCCTGTTTATTGTGGCAGCCATCTATTTCAGTGCTTTGGGGGTTGTTTTTCCCCCCTTAGCTTTTTCCAGGAAAATATTAGCAAGCAGAATTTGTGTAGTAAATGTACCCACAGGCTTAAAGTGAAGGAATTTAAAATAGAAATAGATCAAATTGTAAATATCATATCATGCACACCTAGGGCCTGATCCTGTGGAGATTTGCTCCTGAGAATAATCCCTGTCCAGGAAACTGCAGCAGTGCCTTTGAACTCAGCCAGACTACCTGGGAGAGCAAGGGGTATCTCATAAATACCCAGCAAGGGGAGTCTCAGACCCTAGGCTGCCTTAGCCAAGGTGTAAAGAATTTTGGAGTTCTCATGACCTTTGGAAATGTTGCTAACTTCTGGTGGTATCACAGGCTGCCCCACAGACCCCTGGTGCTCAGCCAAGGGCCTTCCTACACAGACACATCCCATCCCAGGAGCTCGGGGGCTGCCTGATTTCCATTCTGCTTTCATGGCTTTGAGGTCTTGCTGCTCCACATCTTCTCTGTGCATAAAGAAAGCAGTTTGGTAGTGGAAAAAATCTCCCTTACAGCTTTCCAGTGAGAATGGAAGGATGTGTGTCCCTCACAGCTCCCTGGAGAGTCCTTTCCCAGCTGGGATCCTCAATTGGAAAGGAGACTCTGAGGCAGGAGCAGGTGTATTGGGCAGCCCACAGCACACCATTGCTTCTGCTGCTGCATACAACTACAAAGGTAGAGCCAAGGCTCTCTGACAAAATTCTCACCAGCCACATTTAGACCTAGCAGAGAAGGAGACACAGACCCTGCAGTCCAGAAGACTAAAACCAGTGAACGGTACAAGTTTATGAAAAATAAATTAAGCACTCCAGAAGAAAAATATCTGTATCTTTCTGCTTCCCACAACTAGCTTGCATCCTGGAACTCTTCAAAGCAAAGTTGTCGTGAAACAACAAGAAGAAAAAAGTCTTTGTTTTAAATTTTGCCTTTTCCATTACATTAGGGGTGAAACATCCCCCTCTGCCTGTGCTGCAGCTCTGTGCTGGATATCCCACACTTGCTGCCTAGGGACTGCTTTGCATGGAAAGCCAGCACAGAGCAGCACAGGGCAGAGGGGAGGAAAGCAACTGTGCCCTGCACCCAAAGAACAAGTATACTGACCTAGAACAGGACCCCTGGGCATAACCTTTATGTTTCTTTGATATTCATTTTTCTTGATCTTGGCAATTCCTTTTTCTGCAGCTTTGGGTTTGGTGATGCACATGCACTAACTTCTGCTTTGGCTTCCAGGTAGAATTACAATTGTATCTCCTTGAAATATTATCAAATCTGCCAACAAGTTTTAGTTTTGCAGGGAAAGATTTCTACTTACTTTCTTCTCCCTGGTCTCAGTGATGACAGTTCTGAATTTTTTCCACAAGTTCTGTTTAGTCAGGAGCACTGTCCTTTGGTTCAGATTTGTTCTCCACTACAAACCCTCCATGCTGCTCAGGGTGTGGATTTCTCCCTTTTGCTCCAAGCGGTGCAGGCAGCAGAGACCCCCACCGAGCAAGATGGTGTGTGAAAAGCAAGGAATGCAATAAATAAGTGCCACTATTCTGAATTAATTCTGAAAACTTCATTGTTAACTGATAATTAGCAGCCACAGGGTTAGAAACATTAGTGGAAGAAATATCTACACCTCAGCCTGGATGATATAAAGCATAAGTTCTGCTTTCAGTCTGCTTCCAGATGCAGGGCAGCCAGACAAACCAAGCAAAGAACTGTGGGCAGCCCCATGGCATTCCATGCCAAAGGCATCACCACCTGCAGCAGCTACAGCTCCACACCTGCACCAAACCGTGCCAAGCCCTCGTCCTGCTGCTCCTGGTGTCCCTGCCCTGGCACGGCACAGTCCCGCGCCTCGGTGTCCCTGCCCTGGCACGGCACGGTCCCCTGCCTTGGTGTCCCTGCCCTGGCACGGCACAATCCCCTGCCTTGGTGTCCCTGCCCTGGCACGGCACGGTCCCGCGCCTCGGTGTCCCTGCCCTGGCACGGCACGGTCCCGTGCCTCGGTGTCCCTGCCCCGGCATGGCACGGTCCCGTGCCTCGGTGTCCCTACTCTCCATCTGCATCGGGGCACCTTGGGGCAGGAGCTGCTGCCTTGGGGTACCAGGAGAGCTCAGGGAGCTCTGGCTCCACACCAGCTGCCCCAGGCTCAGCCCCAGCCCTCTCCTTGCCCAGAGACACCCCAGCCAGCCTGTGGCTCCCTCTCTGGTGGCCTCTCCTGGCTCCCAGACCAGCAGAGTGGAGCCGGAGGATTGCAGGGCCTGGCCTGGGCCAAGGTCTCCCGTCAGGCTCCTCCAGGTCTGCTCTGGAGCCTCTGGCAGGCTCAGGGTGGGCCAGGAGCAGCGACTCCTTCTGCATCAAGTCCTGCTGAAAACCCACATCAGTTGTAATTTATTTACTGCAGAGAAGGATTGCCTTCCCTGTGCCCTAAAACTACAAGACAGCAATGATTTCTGTTTACAAGACACATGATTTGGCAAGATCAAAATATTCTACTTATTCTACTTTCAATAGTCCAGTGATTTCATGTCAAATCTATGCAGAAGAAACTCATATTTTTTTGCCTTGCTTGTTTCGAGCCCAGAAAGTGAACCAGGACTCCAAAATAAAGCCCAACAGTGCACAGGGATATGTTCAGCACAGTGAGTTCCTGACTATCACTGCACAATGCAGGCAGAAACTACACCATTTCTGGACTAAGAAAAGGTGAAATATAATGTGAGGCTGGTTCACCCTTTCACACCACATGTCCTTATACTTCACATCTCAAGGGCCAGCACAAAAAGTTACTTTACCACTAGGCAGAGTGAGGACACGGTGCATCCAAGTTTGCCAACATGACATATTCATGTACTTCAGATTTGTTTAAGACACAACATGAGGGCAGCAGGCATTTGGAAGTCCCAGAGGTGGTTCCTGCAGGCACAGCACATGGGAGTTAACCCAGCAAGGCTCCTGGATCTGGCAGTGAGGAACATTCATTTGCTGAACGTACTGCACACAAATCAGGGCACAGCAAAGCACAGCAGTGCCTTGGCTCCCTGCAGCCCTGGCGCACCCTGCACAGCCACCCCTCTCTGCCCGGCAGTGCTGCACACACAGCCCAGCCCCAAAGGCCACAGCACCCGTGGGCTGCAGAAAAGCTGCTCATCTGCAGGGGGGGGCAACTGAGCACTGAATCAGCTTCTGGAGGGACTATGCAAGGTTGTTTGCAACGTTGGCACTTTCCCTAGGGAGCGCTTCCCTTTCATGACAGTGGAGCTGGAGGTGATGAAGGCTCCTGGATGAAGCCTTTGACTCTGCTGTGCCTTGAACCAGACTGGAAGTCAGAAGGTCTGGTCCCAGCCTGAAAAAAGCCTCCTAAAGAAGCCAGACAGAGATGCAATGATACTGTTTATTACCCAAGGCACTTACAAGTGCCCAATTACTGCATACATTTGTAAGGAGAGAAAATTAAATCCAGATCCTACCTTCAGATTAGGAACTTTCCAGCTGCCAGTCCTTTCTGGTCTCTGGGATTGCCTCTAGGAATCCTGCACTGCCTCAATCAGGGGGAAAATAGCAACGGTTGCAAAAGACCCTGGTTTTGGTATCACATCTCCTTGAGAGGCTGAACTTGCCCGTTGCCTCTCTCCTTGCCCTTTCCCAGTCATAAGAAACAACCCATGGCCATTCAAGTAACAGAAGCAACACCACTGTGTTATTGACATGACCAAATGTGCAACTGAGTGAAGGTGAATTTCAAATATTAAGTGCCATTTTGATTCAGAGGACATCAGTCACCTTAGAGGAATTAAAAAAAAAAAAAAAAAAAAAGAAAAAGAAGAAGAAATAGCAGCCTGCTTTCAGGTATCCCAAGAGGAGGAGTAGAACAAAACTCATCAAGTGAATAATATGTTTAGCCTCAGTTTTAATTTAAACCATATTTTAGTGTCTCAGCATAGCAGGAATTCCGTAACTTCATTCCAGCTGACATCATTGCTACAAATATTTCTGTCCACATTTTACATGCAGCTATGCAGTGGTTGTGTTCCAGCCATTTCCTGTGCTGGAAATGGCTGGAAAAGAACCTGATTTTACAAAGTTGTTTCTTTTGACTATTGCTTCTAATTCAGTCCAAATTCAAGCTCTAATGTGGAAAAGGCTACTGTCATGGTTTGAGCCTGGCACAGAGCCAGTGCCCCCATGAAAATGCCTCACCCTGGTGTCTGCTGTGAGATGTGACCAGGAATAAGCAAAACAGGCTCCAACTTAAACATAAATAACACTTTATTACCTAAAACTACAGGGAAAAAATAGGAAAGACTATAAGGAAAAGAAAAAAAAAATTGAAAACCTTACAAAAACCACTTTTCCTCCTCCCCACTCCCTGACTTTCCCAATCCAATACATTCTCTCAAAAATACCAACTGCCCAGCCCGGCACGACACTTTAGTATGTCCAAAGAGGAAGTGCCAGGGCAGTGCCTTGCTTTTAACCCCTGTGTATTCTCGGAGGTGTGTCCAAACCCCACTGGCCACACCGGACGCCAGTCTCAAACCCAAAACCTTCATTGGTTTGACCACAGCTTCCCAGAATTCCCAACTTCTTCCTGGTCAAACCATGACAGCTACTAGTCATCAAAATTACAGTTTTATCCGCAAACCAATAACCATAACACAACTATTCACTGAGAAGGAGTTGCAAGAAATGACTCTGCAAATGCATGGGCCCAACACAGCAGAAAAAGTCATGGGGGCCAGCAACACAGGTGCACAAAGAAAAGTAAGATCACTAAAATTCCTAAAATAGAGAAATATTTTTTTTTTTGCAATATTCACAAGTATTTCAGTCAGAAAGCTTGGCTTTATCCTGATTTGGTCAAATAAGCAAGGAGATACACACCAGCCTGCAGTGTCACCAGGCAAAAATATCTAGGGGGAATATCAGCATTTTTGGCTAAAACTCACATTTGGAAAGAGGAGCTTCAGAAATGCCTTCCACAGTGTGCTGGGCATATGGGGGAGTGGATGAGAGCATTGCTGAACAAACACAACGTGACTTCAGTGATGGGGACAGTCCAGTCACAGGCAATGGCAGGCAAAGACACTCCCCACAGCAGCTAATAAACCATGTTAAAGCAGTTTAATTATCATCAGGCTGCACAGATATGAAATGGGGTTTTGGTGACAGAAAAGCAGAAAGTACAACATGCCAGAAAAATGGTTGGCAGTAAGCATATGTCATTTCAGCTTGATTAATTTCCCCAAAATTTCTCTCTAGCAGGGTTGGAGACAAGTTTCAAGTCACCAGAAAAAATTAAGTGCCCCAGAGAAGAAACACCTTCTCAAGTACCTGTGATTTTTCAGAATCAAAGAATCATATCAATGTCCAACCTTGCCTAGCTCTGAATTTACAGAGGCACTTTGGGAGTGATGCCCAGTGAAAAATCATTGAGTATTATAGGCAGAGGATAAAGGAGAAAGAGAAACCATGTAATAATCAACTGTCAGGTTGTTAAAGAACAATGCAGGCAGAGATAAAAGAGAAAGGTTTGAAAGCTTTCAAAGTGAAGAGGCAGAACGCATTATTTGTGTTTAGTTAACTAGATAAAAAGCACACTGGACATACATATTTGATTTTTCAGCTGGACTGAGCTGACAAACCACTAAGCCTCAGAAAAATAAAGAAAAGCAGATGAGTCACCCCCAGCTGCAGCAGCAGTGTTGGGGTGAGCCTGGGTGGAAAAGGGGTGCTCACAGCTCCGAGGATGGTTGGATCAAAATGCTGAGGAGATTTTTCTCAGAATTACTGCATTTGGGCTGCAGAATGCTTTCGCCTGCAGGCTCTCGGCGGGCAGAGGCAGGAGCAGGACATGCATTGCATTCACCCTCCTGAGGTGCCCCCACTGCCCAGCACGGGGCTCTGCACAGGTGGGAGCTGCAGGGAGCCCAAGGGGATGGCAGCAGCTCTGGGTGACAGTGGCCTGGGAGTGCAAAATCACACAACGGTCTGCTCAGCTGCCACACTGCACAACCAAATCACTGCTTTCCAAGGCAGTCCACACTGCCCTTTTCATTTCACACAAGTATCCCTCTGCTCTCATGTCAGCAGGGACAAAAAATTTTGCTTTCAAGGACTAGTAAAAAATATCGTTCAAAATAAAACAGAAAGAAAGATATTAATGAGAGGAAGGACAGAGCAATTTCACAAAGCCACTGGAAGGGGTGGAAGGGCGTCACCTTAACCAGGACACAGGGGTCCTCCACCAGGGAGACCCCCTTTCCAAAGTGCTCTGCCAGCCCTGTAGCTCACATCAGGATCCCATTTCAGCCTCCCTAGTATTCAACACCATATTTCTTTTTCCTCTCTTCCTCCCTGCTGCCTTAACCACCAGTTTCCCCTCTACATTTGAACTTGACTAAAGAGTTTTCAGTTGAATAATAAATTCATCAGATACGAGGTCTTGGTCACCCTGAAATGATTAGCTAGTCTGGGTCAGATTTGTCAAGTAGTTTGGACTGGAAACTGTGTGTTCAGTGATGGGCAGGGGGAAAGGGTTGCTTCATGGTTGAGGCAAGTGATCTACAACACACAGATGGAGGCCATGCACTCAGCCCCTCTCTCTCACAACTTTTTTGAGCTTTAAAAAGTAGAACACATCCTGTGGGAGCCCAGCAAACTAACAGCAGGATTTCCAGAGAGCCTGGGATCAGGTAAAGGGCAGCATGTGCCCACACCTCACGGCTGAGGTTAGGCTGGTTAGCAGGCAAACCTTTGTGTTGGAAAAGTTCCAGCTGAAAAAGCTTTAAGAGCCATGCAAGGGAGAGGAGCAGTTCTGTCCCCTGTGAGGAGAGCAGGGCTCAGGAGCTGAGTGTGTGCAGCCCCATCCCTGCTCCAGGGAGGGTTCATCTCTGACAGCAGGGGAGGAGTGCTGAGGAGAAGGCACCTCCCCAGGCAGCCCTTCTTGAATTGCTGACACTCAACAGAGAACCCAGAGCTACCAAGAGGAGAAGAAAGGGGAGCATAAATTACCCTGGCTCATAAGCATGTTGTGCTGTGCAACAGAAGCAGGATAATGACGTTGGGGATGTCTCATTTTGTACTATATTTCCCAATTCCAAGGAAATTAACACCACAAGCTTTCAGCAATGCAAACTAACCCAGAGGGCACCTGGGTTAGTCCCCCATCCCTACAAGAGGCTGCTAAGTTTCAGCTATCAAGAAGCAAAATCATATGCAAAGAAATCAAAGCCAACACCAAAACTAATGCTTTTTGCCATCTGCCTCAAGTCTCCAGCATTTTCCTGTGCATCAGAGAGCACAGCAATTCCCCACGCCACATCCCTTGCAGCTATCCCAAAACTTTGTAAAAATTCACTACAATATTAGATAGATGCTGATACGAGTGTGGATCACAAACTCACCCAGGCCTTCCCATCCTGTGTGGGCACCCAACATGTCAGAGAGCCAGGCGTGTTGGGAACGGGGCATAGCCCTGTGGATATCAGTTCTGTGTCTCCCAGGGTACAACAAAACTGCTGTCCAGCCCTTCCTGGTGTGCCCAGGCCTCCATGAATTCCAAATGGAAGAGGTGGGTGGATTCAGCACCAGGGTGATGTGTTCCCAGAGCATCCCTGCAGTCTGGGGTGGGGGACCCTCATCTGGCTGCACTGCAACCATCCGTGGATGTGGCTCCAGCACAGGCGACTCCAGGGCTCTCTGTGAAAGCCGGGTGTTGTGGGGCTATCTGCAAAGGGCTTGTTTTGTTTTCTGAAGGAAGAGAAAAAGGTTACAACAACCTGCATAGTAAGAAGCAATGGTGTTGTCTTGACCTCGGCATTCCTGACAGGAAATTCAGGATCTGGCTGATGCTGGTTTTCGCTTTGTAAGACCTTGATCTGCTCCTTTTCTGCTGACAGCATGGATGGGAGAGAGTTTGGAACCACACAACTGGGCTGCAGGAGTCTGGAAGGTTACTAACTGAAGGGGGAAAATGCTGAAATCCACAGAAAAGTAAAGGGAAGCTGCAGGGAGAAGAGGCACATTTTGCTAATTTTTTTTTTTTTTACATTGCAACAGCTGTGCTTACATGAAAAGGATCATTAACTGAAGATGCACAGAGTACCAGCACGTCTACAGAGGCTTTATACAATTTAGGAGATCACTGCAGAGTACAATGCAGGATCATTTAAAATTCACAAACAAATACTATAAAACACCTTTTGTAGGTATTTTAATGGTCCCAAACAAGTACTGTGTACTACTCGATTGATGCAATTTTTCCTTTTTACTAAATCCCATACGTAAAAATCAATCTGTTCTTTTTAAAAACAGAGACTTTTTTTAATACGCTATTTTAAAAGAATAAAGACAGCTCCCACTGAGATGTCTGTTTAAAAGTTCAGTACATTCTGCTGCCTTATTTTATCTAGCAATGATGAACTAAAAGAACACTGAAAATTCAATCATGATGGCAATAATATTTGAAAAGGCTATAAAAAAAGGAATTATTTAGGTGGTAAGAAACATCTTTTGCTGAAATTCTGAACTCTGTATTTCCGTAACATTACATGAAAAATAATATGAGCCCTATGCAGAAAATGTGTTTGGTGTGCCACTTTGATGGAAACAAAACAGCCTTTTAAAAGCATGGAGAAATGAAAGGTGATTTTTAAAAAACACAGGTATTTACAAAGAGCCACTTACTCAGTGTTCTGAATCATGCCATTCCCTCTCTTATAGTTTAGCCATCTCTTGGATAGTTTGCATAAGTATGCATTTATTTACTAATCTTCAAAGAGTCCCCATTTTTCCTAGCTTTCCACTGTAGTCATTAGAGGTCACAACCCTGTAGGAAATATGGGCTGCCATGGTAACACAAAATGTCTGCTACAGGCTTAGTGTAATTCCTCCCTAATAGAAAAACAACAGCAGCAAATCCTGCCTTTGATAAATAGGCTTATACGATGTAAGAAGCTGCTACCTAGAAAGGTGTCTATTACTTCAAAACAGCTATAAATGAAATAAATGTTATTAAAGGAAAAAAGGGGAAAACAAACTCATACATCATTAAAAAATAAATGTGACCAAGGTACACAAAGGAGAACATGGAAATAATCCGTGTGCATCTGCAGTGTCTCAGTGAATACAGGGGGTGAAGTTTTCAGGGCATTGTGCTGCAGACCCTCAAACTGCTCAACAACAAGTGTCTGCTGAACTCTTCTCCTTGCAAATGTTTCTCATCACAAGGAAAAAGGCTGCATTTCTATGTGCCTGAAAAAACAAAAATTCATGAGGAGATCATCACCTCTCTGACTACAACAAGGTAGCCTGCATTCCCTGCTTGGAAATTCCTACCAAAAATTGCATCTGGTTCTAATAGATAATTACTGTTTGGGAGGGAGGAAAAAGAAAGGTCTATTTGATGTGGTGGTTCACAGGCATTACGAGCATTTCAGTGAAATCCCACCTCCCTGGCACACTGGCAGAAGGGCCCTGGTGTGACTGGCTGCCTCACCAGGGCAGGTATTTGGGAAGGGCTTTGGCCACCTCACCTGATGCTTCCAAGTCCTGGCCACCACTCCCGGAGGCTCCCATCTCCTCTGTCACCTCCCTCCTGCCGAGCTCACACGTGAGGGACTGGTTTTCTTCAATTCTTTAGCCAAGGTTTTCCTCAGAATTATTTTTTTTTTTGTGCCATGGGTACCTGCCCCTGCCCGCTTTGCATCCTGTACCACCATCAGGGTGCTGCTCAGAGGGCATACACCCTTGGTGTGTCTGCAGCAACAGAGGCCACCCCTCAACCAAATCCTGTTTCTCCTTGTCTTTTCTTTACATTCCTCCAGCCAGTTTTCAATCCAGACAGCAGCAGTCATATCTCCACCAATCTGAGTTAACTTTTCAGTTAAAAACTATTGCATCACCTCTACTCCATTCCCCAGGATGTTTGATTTACTACTCCTTTTTTCTGGTTTTTTTTTTTTTTTTTTTTTTTTTTTGTTGGTTGGTTTTTTGGTTTTGTTTATTTTTTAAAAGACTGAATTTTGCCTGATACAATACAATTTCTCTAAAGCAATCTACTCTTCTTTCTGTTTACAGTTGGTGCTCCCATTGCTTTAGGCACCCACTGCCAAGATGGAAAACTCGATTTTCTCAGGGTTTGCGTTGCTTTGCAGCAAGACAGAGGCTACTGAATCCCACACACCCACACTGAATCCCATGTCACCCAGGACACCCTGCTGAAGATACCTCTCTGCAAGGGGAGAAGAATCTTCTCCTCAAGACATGAACCCCTGTGACTGCCTGTCAGAGGGTCTCTCCGTGCTTTAAGCCCATGCCCAAGAAGAAGGGCTTTTCCAATGTAAACAGTTCTATGTGTGCAGGTATGGGGGAACTATCCCATGCCAAGGAAAGTGAGTGAGCTGGGTGGTCCCACAGCAGGAACTGACGGAGGTCCCGGATACCCTCCAGGCATCATGCTCTCGCTGTCTGTCTGCAGCTGCTTTCTGCTTCTCCAAAGAGTCACAGAATCATTAAGGCTTGGAAAGATTTCTGAGATCATCAAGTCCAATCACTTGTTTACATATTACCCTAAGAAAGTGGAAGATCTGAAGCAAATTTCCTGAGTATAATTCCTTCCTATTAATGAAAGTAAAAGCTCTTCTCTGCCACCTCATGTCACCTCATCTCACAGCCAACAAGGATCTCCCCACATCTCCATCCAGCTCCCAGCTGATTCCTGCATCCACCTGCAAAACCCAGAGGCACCACATGGACAGGAGGCAATCCCGGGGCACCCAAGCTCTGCATCCAATGAGCAAATCAACCTCCCCTATCAATGGAGTTTGACTAGGTGCACAGCTGATGTAATATTGGTAAAGTACAAGGAAACATGAGACTTCAATTAAGTTACAGACACCCTCCTGCACAGAGCTGCCACATGGCATCACAGGGCCTCCAGCAGCACTGCCGTCCCACTGCAAGTCCCTGTGCGGTGCAAATTACCATGGCAGGCAACTGCTCTGAAGAGGAAGGGCTGCTGCCTCTCCAAAGGTACTCACGCAATTTATTTTAACAAGTGTAGCTTGGTTTTAATCATCAATAATTCTTCTGAGCAAAGCATCTTCGATTAAGTGGGCTGTAGTCTATTTTGCAAAAGTAATGAAGTTGGAGTAAGAGGAGGGCTCGTGCAGTGTTCTGCTGTTAATCACTGCTAATAAAAGTTGAAAAATCACTGCCAATGAAAGTAGGAAAATTATGGAATTTGCAGATAAGCAAAGTGTAAATGAGTGAGGTTTGGTGCAGACGAGATACTTTCACTTTGTGCTGAGAACAGATACAGCAAAGCACTCACCCCCTTGATTGTATTTTCCAATCCTACATACATTGGTTGGGCTATTTGGGCTCTGTTGATACAACAAAGAGATCGGCTGCTTCCCAGAGAGTGAGCACTACAGTTTGTAGCCACTAAAGAAGTGGAAAGCAGCTGCATTTTGGAGGAGAAGAAAGAGGTACTGTTACCCAAACCATGGCCAAGTCAAGAGAAGTCACCTTCATTAGAGCTTTGTGACTGTCATTTGTTTGCACCCACACAGCACCAATAGTGTTTGTTACCGGCTGATCTTCAGCCTGATTTGCAGGCAACGCCTCCTATAGGCTTTGCCACAGGTGGGGCAAAACACCACATGACAGTTTTGATGTACCCAGACCCCTTAGAAAGCACATAGCCTGTAGCAGAGATGGTGACACACTCACAGGACAGCTCCTGCAGATGAGCTTTACTGCTGCACACTGGTGCAACCACGCAGAGCTGCAAGGGCAGGGGAGCTGGTGTCCTGCCCAGCACGTGGCAGCTTCCCCAGGATCCCCTGCACAATCACACTCACATTCACACACAGAGACACACACTCACACACACACACACTCACACACTCACACAGACACACCACACACTCACTCACACATGCACACGCACGCACACACACACTCACACTCTCTCTCACACACACACAGACACACACTCACACACACACACTCACACAGACACACACACTCACAGAGACACACACACCACACACACACTCACACAATCACACACTCACTCACACACACACACACACACAGAGACACACACGCACACCACACACACGCACTCACTCACACACACACACGCACGCACACACAGAGACACACACACACACACCACACACACGCACTCACTCACACACACACGCGCACGCACACACACACACACACTTGGGCTGGTATGAGCCAGCTACTCTGCTCTCAGTGCATTGCTCATCAATGACATTGCATTCCTCCTACAGTCTTACAAAGCTCTGGGACTCTCCAGCGTCCCAAGAGGCAAATCAGCTCAGCTGTGGCAATACCAAAGTGGCAGCTCTCCTTGTTCCCAGGTGGGAAGTGAGGAACACCACATCTCCCCCTTCTCCAAACCCCCAGTCCTGTTTTAGCAGCACTATCCACAGCTACAGCCGTGGAGAAAGTGCTAATGCTGCTGTTGAGGCAAGCTGGAATTTCTTCACCATTTATTATGAAAAAATACATGTGACTTAGTTCCTCTGAGAGCTGTTGACTTCAAAGAGACAGTTTTGCTCCCAAGACATGGAAATGCAGTAACTCCCATGTGATGAGTTTTGGTGGCCAACACACGATAAGAGGAGAGGCAACCACTGTGGCATTTGTGGCAACCACTGGCAGGGAAACCCTTGTACAAAGGATGATACCAAGAGCTCAGGAACATCACTAAACTGGTGCAATCACTCTTTTTTTTTTTTAATTAAAACAATCTTTTCTATCAACACTAACGAAATTTTGCTGGATTTTTATCTACTATTTTGAAGGGCGTTGCATCACATCATTACTTTAAATTTCTATATTTGTCAACGCAAAATTATATTCTGTTAACATCAAAATATCTGGAGAACACTAGCTGACATTTCTGCTTGCAAGTGTGTTTGGGGAGCATTTATACATTTATTTGCCTGGAAGAAATATGGTTTTAACTGACTCTTGAGTTGCTCAGTTTTCAGAAGAGATTATCAAAACACTGGATGAGAAGCTCAGCACAAAGCTTGGAAGGAAACCAGAGCAGAATTATCCTGTAGGAACCGACCTCATATATTGAATCAGACCTGCATGTAACAGCCCAAGTCATTGCTGCGCCATTTGTATTTCTTTGCATCACTTTATTCTTCAGGGAGTGGGGGGGAAAGGGCCACTTTTTCAAAGAATGGAGGAGCCCGGCCACAAAAGCTCCTCCCAGTGCGAGCTGCTCGGCCTGGGAGAGCTCTGCCCGAGCAGGGAGGCCAGAGGGGGGAGGCAGACCCCTCCCAGGGCAGCGGCTCTGCCGTGCCCGGTGCGGGGGTCCCCGGGTGCGGCCTAGCCCTCCCTGCCCGCGGGGCCCGGCAAACATGGCCAGCCCCGGCCTGCGCCGTCTGCCAGTGCGAGCTGTCCGGCCTGGGAGAGCTGTTCCCGCAGCAGGGAGGCCGGAGGGGCGAGGCAGACCCTTCCCAGGGCAGCGGCTCCGCTGTGCCCGGGTCCGGCCCCACTGCGGCCCGGCCCTCCCTGCCCCCGGGGCTGCGGCACCCGGGCCCGGCAAACACGGCCAGCCCCGGCCCACGCCGCCTGCCAGCACTCCTGACACAACACGGGAAAATGCAATGCTGCACCAAGCCATTTGTCAACCAAAAGAGAGCTAGTTTGGAATAAAAATAATTATTTTCAAGTCCTTTCCATCACATTTTCCTTCTTATGGAGGAAAACCTAAATATGGAGTTACTTTTTCTCACGCTAAGGACTAGGCATCACGTTTACCAATTTCACTATGAGACAACAGAGCATTTTCTCTCTCTGCAGTCCAGCCAGTTTTGCTATGACTACCACTTCCTAGTGCCAAAAAAGAGGAGGGGGTTTGGGGGGAAAATCACCTGTAAAGAATTAGGTAACGGAGTGTGAAAGGTCTCTGCTATTCAGGAAATACTTACCGCTGGATTTAATTACAGATTGCAACTAAACCCCCCTTCCTTTTTTTTTTTTTTTTTTTTTCTTCAGACGTACAATAACATGACATTTATTGAATGCGGTACTGTTGCAGTGCTTGGGATTCTTAAAAGCTTGGAAAACTCTGTTGCTTACAATAAACTTTAAAAGTATACTTTATACACAAGATTAATGAGAGTTTTATGGAGAAAGCACGTTTCATCCATCTGCATAAGGAAGCAGCAATTGCAGAAGAGGAGGCTGCAGGAGCGGTGCCTGCCCAGGTGCCAGGCTGTGCTGGCAGCGCTGCCCAGCCACATCCTGGGGCAATCTGCCTTTTACAGCCCAGCCAGCTCCCTCCCTGCTCGTGGCGCTTGGCTGCAGCCAGCCCCTCACACATTTGGTCTAAATTGCATATTTTCCTCTCAGAACCTCAGCTGAGATGAGCGGTCCTGATACAACAGTATTAAATGTCAAACGAGCAGAAAACAACGTGCAAAGCCAATGCAACTCTGTATTTAATTTAGGCAGTGTCAAAGCAAGGAGCAGAAAGGAATGGCATTTTATTTTTTTCACATTTTTATAAAACCACCAAATCCAGCTCATACTTGAGACTCCTGTCCTGACCACCTCGCCAGAACCCATTTCTTCCCTTATTCTGTAACAATATTAAGTTAATCAGCAGTAAGCAAAAAAAATCTAGCAATATCTGCCTACATTTGAGTCACTAATTATACATGACAGTGCTAAAATTTTTGCTCTGCTGTGCATTTAATTTGCCCACTTTGAAATGAGACATTAGGACTTTATTTCTAAATGCACTGATTAAATTTTTTCTCTGCTTTTGCAGGCAGAAATACAGCCGTTTTCCTCTCTGCGTAGGTAACGAGGCATCAGCACCCTGGAATTCATTTAAAAATTTGTATGCCATCATAATTATCTCCAGTCATTGTCCATAATAAAACAATTTGTTATAGATCAAATACTGTGCATACACATACATGGATTTGCTATCATGAGTGTCTCTTAAACTCACAAAAGGGAATAAAACTCAGAGTCCAGGCAAAAAATCTGTTCCCTGGAAGGTGTTATCCTGTCAGTGCTACGGGGTAATTTACAGGATCTGCCACATATAGGAGCCTGTGGCTTGACTTTTTTTGGCTTTTATGAGCTAAAGAACAGAAGCAGGGTCACTGGAGAGATTAAGTTTCCTTTCTGCACTAACATTAGGGAGAGAGACACGGCAAATAAGTGCTCTGCTCTACCCTGAAAATTAAAGTACAGCTGGATTACAGCTCTAACGATGCCAGCTTTTACAGGGCTCTGAGACTCCCAACACAGCCACGGGCACAGAGGACTTGTATCCCTAGTATCTAACCAAATAAGGAATAGGAAATTGTTTTCTTGTCTTTTTTGCTTCTTGATTTGCTTTTTAACAAAACAAAAAACTGCTCCCGTTCATGCAGAGCACAGGGGAATCAGCAGTAAATTCTTCTGCTGATACATTTGTCTGGGTTCAGTGAGGTGCCAATGCCAGTGGAGCAGCACAAGGCAGATTTTTCTCTTCCTCTGTGCTTCAAACAATAAAAAATTCAGGTGATAATTTACTCCACAGTGCAGCACCCAAAGCAGGAGCACAGGTCCTCCCACTGCTTAAAAAACACAAGCACGAGGGATAAGGAAAAATAAAATTGCAGGCATATTCAATTTTTAAATATTTTCTTTTGATACGTTGTAATTGTAAATCAGAGGGGGAAATCAGATTTCAAATTCTGCCTGCACTTTATACATCTGCACTTTTGATTTAACCAAGTTACATGGGAGCAGAAGAGGCAATGTTTGCCTCTATGCCTCTGAAATCAAGAGATAAAACGTTATTTTGCAATTACAGCAAGATATATAGGCTAAACTAAAGAAGTATCTTTTTTTTTTAATTTTGTTTTCCTTCTCTGTTTCCCACAAAAAAATAATAAATTTTACATTGCAATTCCATTCTGGAGCAAAATAATATTCATTGTGGAAAGGGAATTTAACCTGAGAAATCAGCTTTCTGCAGCTCTTGCTTGAAGTGGTTCATGTTAATGTTTGAATGAGTTTTCTTTACCTACACATTTTGTTAACTGGTTTAATAAATTATAGCAGACCTTTAAGACCAGATCGAAGTGTACAGGGTATAACCAAACAGGGCAGCAGAAGGTTCACAATATTTTAGTGCTTTCAATAGAAAGACTCTAATTTTTTTATTATTATTATTATTATCATCATAATCATGAAATGAATAGCTGAAGTTAAATGCTCTTTAGTAGTTATTTTTCAAAGTAAACTGCAAAAGCAGAAGGAAACCTTTAAAATCCAGAAACTATTTTGAACAAGTTACTTGGAAACACTAAATTAAAATATTGTACTAATATACTCAGACCGTGGAGTAATTTAAACTGCAGCAAAACAGCAAGAGGAAAATTAGACAAACAAACAATTTTTCCAACTAAATTCTTCGGGATAGTTTATGGTGTTAATCTCTCTCCTTCTTTCCATACTTTCTTACCAAGCATTTGCTACCAAAACATCAACGACTTTACATTTCTTTGGAGGTGGCTGATGGGATCAAAATGCCATTTCTTAAACCAGAGAACAAACCAGGTTCATGCCCTGCAGTTTTGTAGGTGTTGTTATTAAATGATGGATGGATAGGACAAATGTACTCTATTGTGAACAAATTGTGAGATACCAAAGGGATAGTCCCTTAAAAAATAATATCATGTTATTTATATTTTAAAAGTAGATTTCACAATTTTGTATGAATAGTTGTATTTAGGTATTTACTGCATTTAACATTATTGCAGAAATCTAAACTAGATATGTAGATTCTGCTCTTTTTTTTCTTTAATTGAGATCCACAGAAAATACAAACTAATTAGGCACATGTATCAAAATTATTAATGTAACCTCAGCTATTCAGTTGACTTGCATTATGCAATATATGATCCAATAAATTAGGTAACATAACAAAACCAAAAATAAAGGCTTAGGTCTCAGTACAAATTAAACTATAAAACATTGTAGTCCGTGCTTGAAAATACCCCATCTTTCATTTCTAAATTATTTAAAAACTAATAAAGGTGGTTTCAAAAAGTAAGGAAAACAAACTTATTCCAATTTGGTGTGAAAAATAATTGAATCAGAAAATTTTATGAAAGGGCTTTCTCTAAACAGAGCTACAAAGCACAAATAGACCATAGTGATTAGAAAATAGCCATAATCATCTGACTGGCATTTTACGTGCTAGATGCTTGTAAAAAATGGAGATTATAAACTGAGCACCATAAACCTCCACACGGTCGAGAGAAGAAAACCCCCAGACTCAAGAGCACAATTGCCCTGCACCCTCCCTGTGCTGCAGCCTTTCACTGAGAGAAGGCTTTTAACCAAATCTGGCTACAGGACAGGAATGGGAAATGGAAGAAATACAGGTTTGTACTGCACTTTCATCCCTTTCTCGTAGCAGTGTGAGAAGAGAGCCTTGGGGTCCTGTTTGCCGCAGGGCGGAATTTCTGCCAGTGCCTGTGCCTTGTCCTGAGCAGCCCACAGCTGAGGCTGCTTGTAGCTCAGGCTGGTTTCTGCAGTGGAAGGGGTGACACTGTCCCTACCTGTGCCCTCCTCTGCATCCCCCGCCAGCCAAGGAGAATCCCTCCTACGTGCACCCAAGGGAGAAATTCATACTAAAGGAAACTGCAAACTTGTGTTTAAAAGTAGTGACAGAGGCAACAACGAATACTCCAGGAAAAGCAGTCAGCACTTTAATGATTTATGTAATTAAATTAATCTGGTGCTTATTCTCTAAAATATCACTCCTGAATTAAGAAAATGCATTCAGCTGACTTCTGCATTTAAAAACCTCTAAAAATCTTAAAAAATTAACTGATGAGGATTAGGGAAAAAAAAGACCGAAAGAAATCTCCAAAGCAGCCTCCCCAGCTGAATCAGTGTCACATCGGAAGAGTGAATATACTGGAAATTTGCATAAACTTTGAGGAGAAATTTTGTTGTGGTGGTTGTTTAGGAACTACGCTAAGCAAGAAAGCTATGGTAGAAAGCACCGCAGTTTACAAAGGTAAGCTACTCAAACCAACACTGCCTTTTTTTTTTTTTTTTTTTTTTTAATACCTTGGTGCCCCCTTTTGGTCTGTACAGTTCAAGGCATTTTTCCTCGTTTAAAAATTTAATCATAAAAATACAGTAACTTTTCACTAGTGAAATCTTAATCGAGAGTCTCATGGCTGCTCCATCCTAATGACAGTCCACTGTCCCTGCCATCGATTTAGCCCCTGTGAACACGCACGAGTAGCAGCTAAGGTCAGAGGAACAGGCTGATTTCCATTAGAAAAATTGCCCCAGTGCAAATCTCTGCTTTATACAGTTATCTTTATAGACAGTAGGGAAAAATTTTTAAATAATAAAAATATAATTTAAAAAAAGAGAGAAAAGAAAAGAAGAAAAGAGAAAAGAAAAGAAAAGAAAAGAAAAGAAAAGAAAAGAAAAGAAAAGAAAAGAAAAGAAAAGAAAAGAAAAGAAAAGAAAAGAAAAGAAAAGAAAAGAAAAGAAAAGAAAAGAAAAGAAAAGAAAAGAAAAGAAAAGAAAAGAAAAGAAAAGAAAAGAGGAAAAAATGGAGAAAAAAAAAGACCCATTCATTACCTTTGCTACAGTACACTCAATGGGGGAAGGCTGAGGCGGGTGTGCAGATGATAACTTTGCCTTGCTACATTTGAATGTGCGACACTGAGGAGAGGAAAGCTCCCCAGCAAGCGGGAGCCTGAGCTCGGGTCCAGGTTCTTGGCATGCTGCTAGCACCCAAACTTCCCCGATCTTTGAGGAGAAGAAAGCAAAGTTTGATATATATTAATCAGACCAAAAAAAAAAAGAAGTCTCATCCTGACGACTTTCATATTGCGCTACTAGTAATTATGCCACAGAAACAAGATCTTTCCACGTTCAACATCACTGTCTGAAGACGAGCTTATTTCCAGCAGGGATATTGAGTCCTGCCATCTGAAGGGCCAATCAAGTGTGAAGTACAGTATAGTTTTAGACTCAATTGAAAGGAAAAAGCTTGACTACTAGTTCATAGCATGACAACTTTCATGGATTAGCTCAGACCCTATTCTACTCTGTGAAAGGCTATCACAGCATGAAGACAGTTTTCAATGCACTAAACTTTAATAGCTGAGTGGGGGAGCCAAAGCTTCCTTTTGGTCTCTATAGAAACAGTATAGCCAAAATTTGAGCCAAAATTAAGATTCCTTGGTTTTAGTCCTGTATTTACTCTCCAAGATCCCTATTCACAAGAAGTCTTCAGACTATATATAGCTATATATATCTATATATATGTAGATATACACACATATTTAAAAAGTAGTTATAGAGAAAACTACATACATGCTTGTGCATGCCATTTTTCCAGTGGAAGATAAAGTGAGTTAAATGCAAGTAACTAATTCCCCCAAGCCCCACCACTGCTCTCCAGTGTCCCAGAGTCCTGGAAGGAAGCAGTGTGTGCAGAGAAGCACCCGAGGAGGCATCACCAGCACTCACTGGCTTTTCCCTCCCATCCCAGCTGCAAAGCTGTGCACCCTTCATATCCCCACCCCACCAGAGCCCTCACCCCTCTAGCATGCTCCAGAAAGTTGGAGATTTTATTTCGGCACCAGCTCCTCCACTGAGCATCTCCATAGGGAATGCCGTGTTTTGGCTGTTGATGCTGGAGGCTGATGGAAGATTAACCTTCTTGGCAGTGTTCAACCCAGCAGTAGAAGTTCCCCATCTGCATTTTAAGAGAAGAACTCTCATGATGAAATTAAGTTCCGAGAACAAGGGAAAAAAACACTCTCCCACAACAAACGCTTCCCGCACTCCTCTTGCCCAGCCCGTGTGGAGATGCAGGCGGGTTCCTGCAGGCAGTGTGGTGCCGGGCACAGGGGACACAGGGCAATCTGCGCCTCAGAGGGTGTGCCATCACACAGGGCCGCAGAGCTGACAGAGCTAGCCCCTTCACAGCGTTCACCTTGGTCCTCGTTTCACACTGGGCCGTGCATTTCCTGACTGCAGTTCCCAGCAAACATCAGCCCTGTACACTGACATGCAGGCAAACACATTTTCTCTCCCCGCCTCTTACACATCTTTCTCTGCAATCCTTTGATCTGTGCCGCAGGACTAGGGCTGGGCCTCCCATGGGCTGTTACCTGCAGGTACAACACGCCGTGCTTTCCACCCGTTCTATTCAGGTTTGGCACCTGTGCCTGGGCACTGGCAGGGCCAATCTGGCTCCTTCTGTGAACTTGACTGGGCCTCAGACGCCTTTCTCCCCCCTCTTCCCGCCCCGCACCATCAGGGTGTATGAGTACCTCCTATGGAGAGTCTGTATTTCACTATAATGCCCCTACCGTCCCTTTCTGGAGCACTAATCCTGAGTCACCAGAGACAGAAATTTGCCTTGCATGGCTAGAGAAGTGATTCTACGCCCCCTGCTTTGGGTCTGAAATTAATCCAGCTCTGGGAAAGGTCACTCCACAACTTCCATGCTATCAGAGCTAGCTGTGAATTTCTGCAGAGATGCAGGTTTTGATGAGGTTTTGATTGTTAAGGCAGGGCCATCCCTGGGATTCTAACACCCCTGACCAGCCCTCTTGGCCATGCAGAGAGGCAGGATCAGCCCAAGGCTGTCTCCTACTGGGCAAGGAGCTGGTCTGGGAGCATGGACTTCACCCCAGGGATTGCAACTGGTTGCACATGGAGGGGTTGTGCTGCCCCAGCTGCCCTGCTCATTTCTGCCAAGGCTCTCCCTGGGCCCTGCTCTGCTGTGCCCTGGGAATCCCACAGACCCTGGCATTGCCCTCCAGGCCTCACCTCAGCAGCATCCCAGCAAGATCCAAGACTTCCTGCAAGGCTAAGGAAAGTCCAACATCACCCGTCTTCTTCCAAACCCCTCCCTACCATTTAGCAGATGTACACTACCATGTACATCTGCTAAAGGACTTCTGCAAAGAAAAATTTTGAATAAAAAGTTCACCTACTCACAAAGAAACAGAAATTCCACTTTGTTAAGCCAGCATGGTTCAAAGCTGCTCTATCTTCTTTCTTCACTGTTGCAGAGAGTCACAATGTCCCAGGACCAGCAGTTTCGCTACTCTCCCAGCGCATTCTACAGAGGTGCAAAAAGCTGCATGCTGTGAAACACCTCTCCCCTTTGGGACCCTCTGTCCAACTGCTCCCAGGTAAAAAGTGAGGTTCTGAGCCACAAAGAGCAGCCAAAATCAATATATACCTAAATGTCCTTAATAAATTTCAGTCATAACCACATCCCATGTAGAGCCTCCCTACTTGGGCATCACTTCAGAGGCTGAGTGCATGGGTCCAGTTCTCTGAAGATCCCACCTGTGTGCTCCAAGGAATGCTGACAGGCACCTCGCAGATGAGCAAACACTTGCACCCAGGAGGAAAAACATCAGCACCTTGCTGTGTGACAAACAAGCTCACATTCCCTCCTGGAGGAGGTGCCTTTGGACCAGCCAGGCCTGCTCAGGTGCTTGCTGTAAGTAAAGGCTGTGGTGGCACAATGGGCTGCTGCTGGAAAGCTCAGCACCGTGTGCAGGCTGGAGGGAAAGTCGCCTGGTCACAGTCTCCAAGGCCATCTCCATCTGGAGAAGCCTGGACTAGCAGCAGCAATCTGGGGAAAAATCTGTCCTTGGAAAGCAGTGACTTTTCTTGTCCCCTGGTAAAAGGGATGAAATCTCTGTGGTCTCGGCCTCAGCCAAATTGCCTTTGATGCTCAGACCCACTCATCATTAGGACTGTGAGCAGAAATTAGAGAGACATGCTTATGGTTAAACACTATTTCCTCTGTTGGTTAAACACTGCCTATTTCTCTCTCCATTAGGAACAACATCACCAAAGCCCCAGGGTGTAATAATAACCCTGAATGGAGACTTTTTCCTTTGTGCAGTGCTCAGCTATGGAGGGAAACAATCTGCAGTTTAAATGATTTCATTTCAACAGATTTGAGAAAGCCATGCTGCACTAATTACACACACAGTGGGCAGGTCCTGTACCCCCTAGTCACTTCCTGAGCAGCCAAGTATTTTCCCAAGGCTTTGATCAGGCCCAGTGCACCAAGACCAGTCATTTTTGCACAGGACAGAAAGACCAAAACGTGGTCCATGGGCACGCATTGACAGCTCAATCGATGGCTGGGCTCCTGCCATCGCCAGTCATGTGCATGGGTGGATGAGTCAATGTTCTTATTTAAACCTGCTCCCAGGGCCCTCAGGCCCTACATGTGTCACTGTGTTAGATGCCATTGATGCTGCAGCAGCTTCCTTGCAGGACATCAAAGCATATTGGAGCAAATCCCTCATGTGTGAAGAGAAAGCCAGCCTGTTGCACTAAGGAATCCCCTCTATTCAGCCCCAGAGAAGCTTGTGTTTGGAGTCAAACCAGACAGACATCAGCAGGCGGGGTGGGATGATGGTGACAGCCATCTGAGCATGCCACTGCCACCCATCCCCATCCCTGGGCAGGCATGGGGAGAAGGGATTGGGAGATGGCAGCAGGAGGCGAGTTTGCCTCTCTGCAAGCACCCAAAGGGTCAGGAGCCCAGCTGGGCTCAGGCAGGATGGGTGAAAGGCGGCGGTGCCATCCCCAGAGCAGAGCAGGGACACGATGCTGGCAGAGCCCAACTTCTCTGTTTCTCCAGCCAAAGCAAAGGCAGCGCCTGCTCAAGGCTGCTCTACCACTGCGTGGCCCAGCAGAGAGGCCTGAGAGCAAAAACCACCCAGGAGCACACAAGTTCTGAGAAAAGCCAAGAATGGTTGATTGCGGCCAGGAACTGACTGGTGCCAGCTGCCACGGGCACAGGAAGGCACTGGGCCTCGCTACAGGAATGATGCACACATCTTGCACCTCCAGCTACACTTGCAGGTCTTGCTTTGGTGCCGTGAGACCCTGCAGTGCCTCCAAAGACACCTCTGTGCCAGAAATGAAACACTGTTGGAAGTCTCGCTTTGCTTCAGTTTCTCCTCCTCATTCAGCTGCAGACTCCCAAATGGCTCTTAGTCTGATAATCCTTTTGTCCAAGGCACATCTGCTCCTTGTGTTCTCTGTTCGATCTGCAACCCAGCCTTCCCCCTGGTGGAATCATCTAAAGGATCTCTCACACATTTTGCTGACCAATTTTTGTGGTATTTGGGGCATAAACTGTTTGATAGATTCTGAACGGTTGCCTTTGTTTCCCCAAAAAGGTGCTATTTTGTTCACAAACACTCCAAGGAGCTCAGCAGTCTCTTTTCCTACATATCTTTTCATCATTTTAACACAAAAGCAAAAGCTTTTGAAATCCCCATTTCATGTTGGTACATTAGGTATCTGAATTCCTCCCACATGTGAAGCCTGAGTCTGAATATGAGCTCACCCCAAAAATCTCAAGTTTGCAATTTAGGCATTTTCCTTTGATGCATTATTTAAATACACATTTTAACTATTAATTGAGACAGCTTAGCACTGTAATTTAGTAGCCAAACCCTGCATTGGGACAGATCCTCACCTGCTGCAAATCCAGGCTGCCACCATCCCAGCACCCCAGCTTTCCTGCTCCCCCATCCCCCATTCCCACCAAAGCATTGAATTATTCCAACAAGCTTCTCTAATTGGACTTCAAAGAATTCAGCTAATAAAATATTTAAACATTTCTGTATCCAAAATTAATCAATTTAAAAACACCTGGAGAAAACAAAATTATAGTTTTATGGAAAATCATGCTTCACAATGAATCTCTGGAGGAAAAATTGTGCCCCTGCTCTTTAACTTGAGGAGGAAACAATCACCCATTACTTTTCTTGATTTCATGGGAAGTGGGAGCTCTCTACATACATTTTACTCTCTTTGTTCCTGTATTTCCCAACCTGCTTAGTTGCAGTCATCATTCCTCCAAGAATGGAGTGATGATTTTTCCATTCCTAGCCCAGATGGGTCCATCCTTCCTCAGTGCACTGCTCCACCAAGAGCAAAGCAAAACCCTTTCCATGGCTTCTCCATGTGTGGAGAGAGCCCCAAGCAAAGTCACACTTTCTTGCTCATCTCCTGTCTCACTGGGACTAGAGATTCCTCCTCCTCAAATATCCTTTCATCAAGGTCCATGCTGTGCTTACCAGGTTTAACAGATGGGTGCGAAGGAGCAATGTGCATCATCTGAGGCAAGTGGAAGGGGAATGCTACATCCACCCTGTTAGATGGGAAGGGTGCTCAGGAATAGGGCTGTGACTCAGGCTGGCAGGGGAAGGGAGCAGCCCTGGGAAAACTGCAGGTGTTGGGGTGCATGCAGGGGCTCACCCTGCTCTGTGCCCCCAGATCTTGGGAGCACAACTACAGCTAGGGATCTTGAGCACTCAAATCCAGGATTCCTGCTGAATTTGGAGTGTTGCATGGGGACTTTCAGGATGCTGAGTGAGCTGCAGGGAAGGCAGACTGCTGCACCCAGGTGGGGCAGCCCTGCCCGCAGCAGGTGCCCAGGGCTGCAGTCACCTCTGCTCAGTGGAAGCTCCCACATATCACCACTGGAGCTCTTAGAGGGAAAAATTAGAAGACTGAATGGCCTGCATACATTCAACAGCAACCTACTTCATCCTGGCCCCCAAACAAATCCCTGCTTATTCCAACAGATGAGCAGGAGCCTGGACCAGCCATGCCCATGCCACAAGCACCAGTTTAACATATGCCCCTTAGCATTTCAGGCATCTACCTGATGAAGATCTCTGCTGTCCACCAGGAATTGCTGAAGGTGATCAGCAAGCAGCTCCCTGGCATGTGCCAGGGTATCCATGTTATCCCTCCCTGGGCGTGCACCAATAGCCAGGAGGAGCTGCTGCCCGCAGTGCAGGAAAAGCAGGGGCTCTGGAAAAAAACAGACTTTGCTGCTGCTGCTGGATACCCACAGAGGAGCCCGAGGGTTGATTTATTATGGCTGTGCTTTGGGTTAAACTCATATGCTCTCCAAACCATAATTAACTGCCATGCTAAAAAAAATTAAATAATAAATTACACTAAGCAAAAGCCCAGGGGCTGCCTCAACATGATGCACTTTGTGTGATTACCCAGCACAGAACGAGGGTTGGACCTCATGGGCTGGAGTCACTCATCATATTCACCAGCACCAAATTCATCCACCCTGAATCTCCTGTCCTTCATTTCTGCTCCCTAGGCTGCCAACAGCAAAGAGATCTGAGTGTGCAGGAGGGTTCAATGTGTCCAGAAGATGTAACAAACCCCGCCCTGGGGAGCACTTCCATTTTGTCTCAGTGGTTGTAAAGGAGGGTCGCTATAATTGCTGCCCCTTCGTCTGCCCTCCGTCCCTGTCAGCTGCCCATGTCTGGCACTGATCAGATATGATTTGCTCACCCTACACACATAGACACTCACCAAAAGTTAAGGCAATTGCAGCAAAAATTTCTCTACCTGCAATGGACACTGGGATGCCCACAACACCTAAGAATCTGGTAAATTAGCTGCATGCAGTGAAACTGAATTTGGTTTCCTTTTCACAAAACCATGAAGATATTTATATATAATTTATCTTTCTAAGTTGTCATGTGGCAAAAGACCTCTCGCTGTGAGGCAAGCTTCTCTTCCTACTTAGAGAGAATTACGTGATTAAATAGAGACCTGAAAAGTTGTGAACAAGCATTGAAGAAGAAAAGGTTTCCTCTTAAAGCCTTAATGAAGTGGGTTCATTCCTCCTCCAACATCAACTTAGCCTTGTGTAGTTTGTTTTCACTCTGGTTAATCACTGACCAAAGCTGTAGTGCGGACCACCAGTTTCCAATAACCCATAAAAGGCAGATCAGAAGCTATTGTTCTTTTCTGTAGGGCTTAGCAGACAACAGCTGAATAAACCTGTTCAAAGTCAGAACAGTCAAGGAGGAACAGAAGCCCAGCCATCGGCTGCAGGGAATCCTGAAAAGGAAATTCATTTATTATGACATAATTGATAGCACACACGCAAATACAGCACGCGGGCCTGTGCAATCTCGGGTAATTAAATACAGAGCAATTACTGGGTCGCAGTTAGAGATACTGATGTTGTTCCAAAGGAAAAAATTGTGCCTGCGTGCTCCTCATGGATGCTAACACTAGGTGGGTGCTCCTGGCATCCTGCGACTGCAATTCTAGCAAAAATCTTTTCATGGGGCAGAAGATGTGAAAAAGGGAAGTCCATGCAAATGTCTGTCTGGAAACAGCACCCCTTAAAACTGTGAGAGCTGAGCGAGAGGTAGGAAGGGCTGGAATGTGCTGGGAAAAGAAAAAAGCGTCTGCTCATGGTGAAGGATTCAGGGAAGCACGAATGCAACCTCTTAAGTGAGGCACATTTGGTCTTGTTTCATTTGGATTTGCAGCACTTCATGCACAGGGGGTTCTTGGGATGCAAGAGGAGTCTCTGATGCCATGAAAGTTCATCCTTGTCCTACAATCACCTACCCAAAACGAAAAGTTTTGCAACAACATAACTATCCTCTGAAATAAAAAAATCATTAAGTGAAGCATTGAGATGGTGCTTTTGCTCCAAATAGACTTCCGACCCTTCCCAAAACATCATGTGAGAGCTTCCCTGGTGGGTGTGCCCCCTCCAGTTCCAGCAGTGGCTCCATCAATCCTTTCTGCTCTGAGACACTTCTCCAGCCCCATCCCAAGCAGGGTCCAGCTGAGGGAACAAGCCTGCTATAGCAAATTTAAAGAAAGGGCAAACCGACCACATAGCAAGCCTGAAGAGACGTGCTGGTGAGGAGGAACATGCACCCTCCAACCCACGGGGCAAGGTCCAGTTCAGCCAACTGTTCCCTGCCCCAAAATCTTTGAAGCCCGCTTGAAAGCAGTTCATGCCCTTCACGCCTGCACTGGCACCAGCACCCAGGGTGAGAGCTTGTGCTTTTACGGTGGGAGGGGAGGATTCTCATCCCCACTGTCCCTTCCCAAGGCAAACAACAGCACCAGGCTCCCTCCATCTGCTCCAGCCGCCCCTTTTCCCTGCAGGGTGTCATTGCTATTCTCCACATTGCTGACAGTGAGCCACACCTGACTCCCCGGTACACCCAGGGCAGAACCAACCTTCACCACCACCTTTCCTCTGCTGCCCACAGCCAGCTTGTCTTTCAGCTGAGGGGAAAGGATTCCCAGCATCGCTGAGAACCACCCAAAAATAAATAGCAGGACCCATCCCAGTGAAGGTGGATGCCAGGCTCTGCTCTTCCCAGGGGATGATACACTCAGGTTAATGGGACATTTATGACACACAAAACTTGTGGTTTCAGGGAAAACAGAAGCCATGAGGGGAAAAGCAGGCACCAGGGGGACAGGGTGAAATCCCTGTGGGGACTTGCTCTGGAGTGATGCAGGCAACAGACTTTGGAGGTCCCTTGGGAGAGACATGGCACTGGCTTTGGTCTTGGTGGGGGGAAGAAATAAGTGGAAAGATTCAGGGAAAAGTGGCAGGAGTCAAAGGAGCTGTTCTCTCACCCCACTTCTTGCCTGAGATAAAGCAAAATAAATAGGTGAAATGTGTGGGTAAAAATAAAGATTAAAGAATAACAAGCAGAGGATGATGAAGAGCAATGAAGTGTTTGGCTCAAACAAGGATTTGTTTTTGCTGCTGCCTGGAGCAGGGAGGGAGAACCAAGATTTGCTGAGAGCACCACAAACTTTTAGACGTAATTTTCTATTTTTCAGCACTTTATTCCTCTCACCTGCATGCTCCATGGGGAAATATTGGTTGCTTTAATTCTAACATTTGGAGTGGAACCCATTCACGAAACTTGCTGGCTGTGTGATTCAAACGAGCCTTCTCTTTCCTCTTTTTGTTCTCACAAGAAAATCAATTCACTTGAAGAGCCTCTTAATCCCATTTTTGCAATCAACAATTGCCACTTGTATATCGCTCTAATAGATTAAGAAGTGGGATGATGCGGTTGTCTGGTCTAATTCAACCCTATTCAGGTAACTGCAGCCCAAGGCACTTTGTAGTGCCAAGTGTAGAGCTCTACAGGAAGACTTTTGCTATCATAATTTCCTGTGGAGCTATGCACTGCCCCCACTGAGTAGCCTGAATTACTTTGAATTAGGCCCGACAACCACAGAGAGCAGAAATCCAACAAGCAACAATAACCAAGTCTTTGAGCATGACTTGCATGGGTTATTTTTTTTTTCTCTTTTTTTTTCTTTGCATTCGAACAGAAAGAAGGAATTTCAAAACGCGCATCTATTTAAATGACAGCGACCTGCCATAAATCAAGTGGGAAACAAAAGGGGAAAACAGTTTAAGTGAGAGAGAAGTTGAAGTGGAGGAAAAATTAATCAAAACAGTTTTCAAAAAAAACTTCATCGTAAGAGCCTGTGAAAAAAAATTCAGGCCTGCAGCATCTCCATGGCAACGGAGAACAAGCACATGTTGGAATACCAAAATCATAAAAGGTTTGTTTTGCAGGAATGAAACAGAGACAGATGGATCCATGTTAGTTTTAGCTTAATTTTTTAAAACATTTCAGGCAGTTTATCAGCCAGCATGCTCTACTAGTAAAGAAATACCTGGAAAATCATAAATAAACCTTTAGTGACAGTTCTGCAACATGCTCCCCAAAAAGAAGCACCAGAGTGCATTTAAAACCATAAATATAAGGCTTAAAACTAAGATGTGACTTGAAAGTCAGGCTGACATCGCATCAGGTAAACCAGGCTAACACTGCTTTTCAAATCATACAGGCAGCTCTACAAAGGAGTAATTCTGTGTTTAGGGGAAAAAAACAACCCTGGCATATGTTAAATTGTTGTCTGGTTCCAGAGAGTGAATAAATTGGACAACAGAGTTAAAGACGTGCCTCTCAAGGGGTACAAGTTAAAAATGCTCTGGGTAGCAAAACGCTGATCTCAGGGGAGTGAAAAGAGGTTTCTTTCCTTTTCCTTTTTTTTCTCCCTCTTTTTTTTTATTTGTCATCATCCCTTAATTATTACCAACATGGCAAAAAATGAATTAAATCTAAATAAATATCGAAGGTTTCTCTTCTTAAGAGTTTCGATTGCTATTCCTACTCTTTTACCTTTCTGTGTTCAGAAAATAAAGAGAACAAAGCAGGAGCCCTACTGGTTCAAAACTACCAGAACAGACAAACAACAGAGCACAACTGTTCCCTCATGCATGCCTGGGATTAGGATAAAAGCAGAAAAGACTTCTGAGAAAAAGAAAACAACAAAAGAAACAGGAGTGCTGACAAAACTTTTTTTCTTTCTATTGAGGCAAAAGAGAGAGAAAAAAGGAGCCCAGCTAATAAAAAAAAAAAAAAAAAAAAAAAAAAGGAAAAAAAAGAGAGAGAGAGAAAGAAGGAAAGAAAGAAAGAAAGGGGGAGAAAAAAAGAAAGGAGAAAGAAAGATAGAAGAAGAAAGATTAACAAACAGAAGTAAAAGGGTTTCACCTCCTGTTTTACTTTTTACTTGTAGCCCAATCTGGTAAGGGAAACAAGGCGCAGGAAAAGAGGTGATCCCAGGCAGGGCACACAGGGACAGGGACCGTGCTGCGCGGCCACCGCTCTGTCCTGGGACAGGGACAGGGACAGGGACAGGGACAGGGACAGGGACCGCGCTGCCCGGCCATCCCTCCCTGCCGCCTCTCCAGCCCCCGGACACCTCCCAGTGCCCGCTGCGCTCTGCTCTGACTCTCCCCACCAGGGATCAGCTCCACGCCATGCCCGGGTGCTCCTATAGCCCAGACTCTTGAGTTTCTAAATTAATTATTAAATTTAAAAATCCAAGACAAACCAGAATTGTTCCAAAGGGACCCAGAGGTCAAAGTGGCTAAGGAGGAAACAATTTAAGATCTTATAAACTACAAACTTCAATGACATGAGTCAGTCTCAGTTAAGGTGACCGACATTGCAGTTGGACATCGGCATCATAACACGGGTAGCTGCAACTCACCAAACTGAGACATACAACACATTTGCACTGGGACAAGAAAGACCAAAAAGTTTTCCCCAAAGCTTTCTGGGTTTCAGTGAAATTTGCCTGTTGAGACCCAAAATGTTATAGGGACATCACAGGTGCCCACGGGACAGTTTGATCCAACACTGCACAAGAAAGGTCAATAGCCTTGGGCTGCGTGTGCCAGCTCACAAGGGTCTTACCTTTGTACTAAATTCTCAAACATCCAGATCTTGCAAATGGCATCTTGCTGGCAGTCCTCGAGCTGTTCAGACCCTTGCTTATGGAATCACAGTCTCCCTGTGCTATCACCAGATATTCACATCTGTGTCATCTACAGATTTGAGAGCAGCAACAAGGAGCAGGAACCTTTGGGCTGCCAAACGTGCAGATGAAAAGCAAATGCTGCCCTCCCCCATGTGCCCTCCCTGCAGTGGCCCTGGGAAGGGATGCTGTCACCTCCCTGGGAAAGTGACCAAGCCTGCCCAAAACAGATGGCAGACGTGGAGCAGGAGGACCTCAAGCCCCGCCGGCTCCCACACAGCCCCAAACTTCTCTTGGGAGGGGAAAGACTGCACTAGGACGATGTGCTAGGCACAGCACTGAATCCTTGGGATGCTGTGAGTGAGATACAGCAGTGCCCAGGTGGAGGCAGGCAGGGGAGTTTCTGCTTTTCCCACAATAAAAGTGTTTGGTCAGCCGTGGGGTTCTCTGCACACAGTGCAGGACAAGAACTTTGGGGTCCAAATTATTTCTTTGAGTTTCAGGAGAGGGAAAACCAAAGTCTTACATGAGACATTCAACCATGTACTGTTTTGTGCTGTGCCTGAGGTCACGCCTATTTAAGCACAAAAGGGTGTAATAAGGAAATAAAGTTATTGGAGGCAAGGCACAACTCCAGATATAAACTAGTATATTTAGAGGCTTAACCTACCTCCCACCTCCGCTCTGCCCTCTCCAGCCATTTACACAAAATGTCCTCAAACTGTGTTCCAGCAGCTGAGTGCTCAGTAGCTGAAATTCAACCCCAAAATGCTACACTAGCATTTCACCCATTAGCAATGCGGGACCATGACCCAGAAGATGGAAGCATCAAAGCCTGCCACGCTCAGAAGCCTCTCTGGTGCATCCCCCCGTGCCTGGAGAGAGCTGTGCCAGTGTGACTCCAGACCCCAAGGTGCCGGCTCTGGTTTGGAGGGACGGCACTCGTCCCGGATTAGCCCAGCTGGCCACTGGTTGTCACTGTTGCACCATTAAAATTGAGCTACGGCCGGTTGATCCCATCTGTACTTAAGGCAATCTTTAATGGCAGGAGCTCCAAAATATTCCTGGGAACATGGTGGCATTTACTCTCTCCAGTTGTGATGCTGGATTAGGTGTCTGTGTTGGGGATTTATGCTGACGTGCAACACCAGAAATACCAATGGGCACAGTATCCATCTCTCATCTTGGCTGTACCTGGTCCCCGAGGTTTCTCCTAAAATAGCATCGTGTTATGCACGTGGCAGCAGCAGTAAGATTTACAGAACCACCCAGTGCTGGCACCTAAGCTTTGCAAAGTACCCTATCCACACAGGCCCCTCTCCTTGCCCCCTTCATCTCCCACACCGTGGAGAGCGCTTTCCTTTCACTGCTTGCTGTTCCGTGCTCCTCTCGTGCTGCCTTTAATCCAGCTGATATAATAAAAATCCCTCAAAACCCCAGTATGATTCCTCTGAAACCAGCAAGACAGAAACACCAATCACAAACCCATCCCTATGCACTAAGTCCAGGCCACACAGCTGTACATACCCCACTGCTCCCTGGAGTACCACCTGTGTTTGTGGTTTCTCACCAGGTTTATGCCCTGAACTTTCTACATCCTCTCTCCTGCTTGCATCTTTCTGCTGGGGAAAACACACTCGCAGTGCGTGTCACCAAAGAAGAAACTGTCAGAGGGACAGCAATCCTGTGGGCTTCATCAAGGTGGGCTTGGGTTTTAAGGAATGGGGAAAGAGTGGAATAACTCTCAGGGATGTAAATCAAAATTAAAATAATTGCTTGCTAATACTTTATTAAATAGGATCCTGGGGAAAGTCACAGGCTCAGATCTCAGAAGTGCTGCTGCATCACATCCTGTATGGGGGAGTGGATGTGTTCATGCCTTTTCCACCACAAAACAAACAGTTAGCAGGTGGTTAAAAAGCAAAATTCAAAGACAGTGGTTACAATCATGACTCACTATTCCCTCTTTGTGGTCCAAAACCTCAGGCCTTTTAGAAATGCTAGTAATTCTTATTCCAACAGTAGATTATTCTCTGTCATCACTCCTATGGACCAAACACATGCATGCCTTTACTTTTTCAAAGATTCTCTAGGGGGCTTTTCTCCATCACAGCAGATTTCTAAAGGACTCTGAAATACAGGGAAGAACAACAACTGTCCTGCTGTACTTAAAATAAATAAGCATATAAATTGAGATTTCAGTGATCTTTTGCAGAAGTTATCTATTTTTTGCAATATCCTACTTTGCTGAACTTCATACACTGTGAACAGTGCTCAAAAAACATGTAGGAGAAACAGAACACTTCCACTGAAAAGTAAATATAAGGATCAAACACTGAGGCTTCATCCCCCTCCTCTGATTATCACTAGTTCATACAAAAATTAGGGAATACAAAGTCTATTTAAAAAATCACATGTCAAACACCCCAAATGTGAAATATTTTGTCTTTGAAATGTTTGGTATCTAGTCTGACAGATCCTTAGTATGTACATATATGCATCCCAGTCCATGGCTGGAGACGCTCCAGGTTCCTGTGTCGCGGAGCTCTCTCTGAGCCTCAAGAGGCTGATGAGAGCAGGTTCCCACAATGCCCACCTCAGAGGATGGACCAGACCAGGGGTGAGACCACAGCCTGGGGCTCCCCTGACTGAAAATGCTGTGGGATGCAAAGGGGTGTGCAAAGCTGTTCAAACAATAATGGAAAGAGAATGAGGCAGAAGCCAGACTGGAAGGGAGATAAGGCACTACAGCAATGGCTGTGCACAAAAGGGAATATCCCAGGAGGTGATGACGTGTTTGATGAACATGTACTGGGACCATAATGCTGTTTGTCATTAATGTGTCATTAAAAACATCCCTGATCACCAAAACCATGAGCATGTGCTGAACTGCACCAGAGAGCTCAGTTCCAGTGCTGAAATGCTTTGCTGTGCGTGGCCTGGATGATGGGTAACTCTGGTCCAGGATTTCTGCAGGGAAAGGCCTCCATCACAATCTGAGCAGGATGAAATCCTTCAAACTCATCCCAGAGCCCATGGAAATTTCACTCACCTTTCTGCCTGGATTTCCCTAGAAAGCAAATCATCTCAGTGGCTCATCTCCTGGATTTTAAATCCAGTATTCAAATCACATGCACACAAAATCATGTATAACTATCAAGATTAATTATGTAATCAAGTCTCATTTGGGCAAGATATCATCTTGCTTGTACTAATATTTGATTTCTATTACAAATTTCTCATGCTGCTAAACCTCCCCCTCCAGACTAGTCAGTAACGTTTGGTGCTGAGCATGTACATAGAAGTAGAGAAGGAAAACACCAAACCTGCACACCAAGGCAAATTTCAGATTATTATTTAGTGTATTTACATAGAGATAGTTTTAGTTTTACAGTAGGCTAAAACACTGGACTATATGCAGAATTAATCTGACACAATGAAGATCATTTTCTGGGTTTATATAGCTCACATCTCTCTTAGAGGCAGATGCCAAGGACCAAAAAGGTTTTCAGATGGCAGCATCACTGCTTGGCAGGCAGCTCATTAGCAACTGAGCACTTGTTTCAGCAATACTGATGCAGCTACAAGTGTTGTATTAACTCCTGCTAGGTGATCTGGGCTTGATGCCACATGCTTCTTTAATAGCAGTAGTGTTTTTCAGGGCAAACAAATTTTATTCCTTTCATGTTCAAATATGAAACACTTTCATGCCACATAAAATTATGTTAAAACACCCAAACTTACATACTGAAGTTTATTTCCACCAGAGAGGCTTCAGACATGTACAGATAAAATGGAAGGATATTTCTGAGTTGTATATTATAAATGTTCATTGAAGTCAAACAGAGTGACTTTCACTGACTTCAGCACACACTGGATGAGATCTTTGAAGATCAAAGGGTGCAATTATATCTTACTTGCTGCTGTGAATTTGAGGCTTAAGCAAATTATTCTGTTGGTCTGGGTTTTTTGGTTTTTGGGTTTTTTTTGTTTATTTTTTTGTTTCTGTTTTTGTTTTTGTTTTGTTTTGTGGGGTTTTTTTTGTTTGTTTGTTTGTTTTTTGTTTTGGGGGGTTTTTGGTTTTGTTTTTTTGGGGTTGTTTTTTTTTTTTTTAATAGCTTAGCTTATCCTAGAAAAGAAAGCTTGGAAGCCGGCAAATAGCCAAAAAAAGTGAGTTGCTATGTTACCTCAAAGACATCTGTGATACCTGCCAGACTCCTTTAGGGTGGGAAAACTTATCTTTAGAGCCATATTACAGCTAAAAGCCAATTATAGAAAAATGCATGTAAGCATCCCCAGCCCCTCTCCACCAGCAGGTATTTGCGTGGTAAGTGACATCCCTGGCATCCATATAGTCCAAGGACACCACAGCTGCCAGGCCCAGGGTGCGCACAAGGTGCAAGTTCCCATAAAGAACAGCAGAGGTTGGAGGTGTAACAAGGCTCATCATCCTCAAATTTGACAGTGGGTGCTTTTTATTTTTAAAGGGACAGGGTAATCAGCAGGAGGGGGCATTTGCCATAGGATGGGACAGGCAACAACTAAGAGTAGCTGATTTTCCAGAGGACTGAAAGCACTGTGGAACATCAACAATTTGAATTACACCAGGGTCAGAGAAGTCCCAAGGAGTTCTCTGCTCTTGCTGCCCACCCACGGGCAGGGTAGGCCCTTAGCTTCTGCTTATTACCTGAATTACACCCTCATTACCCTCACATGAAGGAAGACTGGCAGTGTGCAATCATTTATTTCATTAACTAATTCTTTCCCATCCAAATTTCTTCTTGACTTGACTTATTGTGCAATTTTCCAAGGCACAGCTCAGCATTTTTTCTTACACTGGTCACAGCGTTGGTGTGGGTCATACCTGTGGGAGCAAAAGGGGATGGCAGGGACACTGGTCACCAGCTGAGAGAGAAAGAGCCCAGCCTGTGTGTCCAGGGCCGGGCTGCAGGCTGGGCACTGGCAGGACCTCTGCAAGGTGCAATGACACAGCCAAGGCACATGGGGATCTGAGTACCTTGTTCTGTACAGGGATTTGTATCCACTGTGATCCAACACAAAAAACAAAAATGCATTCATGCTGTCCAGAATTTGGATGGCTCCAGACCTGCAGCTACCTTGGACAGCTTCCACTTCCAATTTTCTTATGACCATCTCAGGGCGGTGGTTTTGGTGCAGCCCCACAAAACACACCTGCATTCAGAGGTTTGAACCAGCCCATCTCCCAAGGCACCTTTCTGGATAAGAGCTGAGGACCTGACCACTCTCCAGGACAATGAGCAATTTTAAACTAATCGCAGTACCATCTATCTTGAGTTTTGGCTAGCTGACACAAATGTCACATCTGGATAGGTTGGTAAAACTTAGCTGAACCTTCTGCACTTTCACTCCTCCCATCCCAAACTCCCCCTGCTCTCCAGCCCCCAGTCCCAGTCTCCGACCCCTTCGCCATCCCTCGATCCCCAGCCAGGCGCGTCCTGGGGCGCAGCAGGATCCGGGCATCCCAGCAGGGCTGGGCAGAAGCGCTCAGCAGCATTGGGTGGGTTTGAGCTCAGCTGACACTGTCACCAGCAGAGCTGCACAAGAGCTGCAGCCCAGCTGCAGCCGCGGCTCCCGCGGGCCGACACAAAGCCGCAGCCTTGGAGAGCTCTCAACGCTCCAGTGGGAACTTGCACCCATCCCAGAGAAGCCACAGCTGCGCACAGCGACTGTCCTCTCCTGGGTCCAAATCAGAGACGCGGTGCCACCTCCCCGCTGGGCACTGTTAGCCAGAGCCTGTGTGCTGGTGCCAGCCCAACCATCGCCATGCAGGGCAGGAGGAATGCAGAAACCCACCTTGGGCAAAGACTGATGACAGAAAATGTATATTGCAACAAACCAATATTTTTTCCCAAAATGAGGACTGCTAGCAGAAGATTTTCAGCAACCAGCTCTCACTTTACACGTGTGGCAGCAGCCAGCCACTCCTCAACCTGACTGGTGATATCTCAGGGCAAATCACTGACTAACAGATCAAATTAGGCAGCATTAATTAATTAACATGTGTAAAGAGGTTTGAAGATGACAAGGACGCGTAGCTGCTCTGTCTTGGACTCCAGTGGACTCTGCTCAAGGTCAAAGCCACTTTGCCATCCCCTTTTGCTCCCACAGGTATGACCCACACCAACGCTGGGAGAGCTCCAGGGGCCCAGTGCCATCGCTGGGATGTGCCCTTGCCCAGCTGTCCCCACAGCTCTTTAAACCAGAACAGAGAGAGCAGAGCCCCTGAGGCGCGGAATTTCCCCGTGATGCTCATTTATCCCTGCATTCCCTCATCGTTCCCTCCTTGAGAACTGATCCACCTGCACCCCAGCTGACAGCAGACACAGGCAAATGAGATTTGCATTTATGCAGCCCTCTCCATCCACCAGTATTTCAGTACTTTGATTAAAAAATAAAAACAAACCTCACCACAGCAGAGATGAAAAACCTCTGAGGAGAAGCGCTGTCAGCCCTCACAGAGCCCTTGCCTTTGGCTTTCCCACTGCCCCACGCAGGTTCACTTGCATTTAAAATGCATTTAATGTCCAGCCTTTAAAATAAAGTCCCAAAACTTTGCCTGAACTTGGATCAAATCCTGTAACTATAAATCTTCAGGGAGAAGCCCAATGAGTTTCATGGAATCAAGGAAATAGAACAAATTACTACAATAATACAGCATCAATTCAGAGATTTTCAGGTCCAGTTGTCCATTCAACAGACAGATTTGAAGCAGATAACACAGCAAAGTTTCACATAATTAGCCCCAAAGTAACGAGTTTCTTGTTAAGTGCATTTTACTGCCATGTGCCTTAAGCACTTTTCTAGACAGAGCCTGAACCTCTCCTTTCCCCCAGCAGGAACTCCCCAGTTTGTGTGTATTCATTTAAATTCTGTTCTAATTGCTCCCTCATCAGCTATGAATCTTAAGAAGCTTAACTGTAAAGTGGGTAAACTGTGTTTACTGACAGAAAATAGAATATTCTCTAATGATGAGATGGTGATGACTCAGGATTATTGTGGGGCCCTCACACCTAAGGCTTTGGCAATGAGGCAGTAATGCTTAGACTGAGCTTTTTGTCCTTAAAGAGGACAGAGAGGCTTTGCCTGGACTGCACAGCGCAAAACACAATCCTGTGATGCCATTGGGCTCCTCTCCAGCCAGGGGATGCTGGAACAGCAGTTGCAACCCTAAAAACCATCTTCCTAAGGCTCCACCAGCCCAGCACAGGGTGCTCCAGTTTGACAACACCTCTCCCATTTCTGGGCAATCTGCACATCAACAAGCTCAGTTTTTTCAGATTTAACCCAGCAGAAAGAACACAAATATTCGTTTAAATTTCAAAATTCCCATCCTCTGGCTTTGGCTCAGTGGTGGCTGCTGTGGGGCAGCCCTGCATCAAGTAGTTGATATATTTATGAAGTCCTAACTTCCAAAAATATTGCCAGCAGCAGCTCATAATTCTCTGACGTGTGACCTATGGTTTTTAAATACTGACCTGAAAAGACTGGCTGCTGGGAATAGATGTGGGTTTTTTTCTTTCTCAAGTTCTCCTCTGAGACATATTTGCTGAAATACTTTATTACCTCATCACTGAGCATAATTTAAAACTGCAGTTAAGCACTCAGCATTTAAGTAAGAGCATGCATCATTCTGACAGTGTTCAGTTGTGAGGGTATAAAAACTTCACAAACATTAGTCCCAAAATTTCTTAAAATCTTCAGCTATTTCCTCTGCAAAAATGCTCTGAGTTTGGCACATTCATTGACATGCATTTTGAAGCTTTAGGTTCAGCCTTCTGTGTTTCAAGGTAACTGTTATGGCTTTGGCAAAACGTGTGAATTTAATTAGTGTAATCTAAACAAAAGAAGCATTTCAGAGCTGCTTTAATCCATACGAGACCAATATGCTGATTTGTCAATGTGAATTTAATTAGTGTCTTCGAATCTAAACTCCTTCTTCTTTTATCTAATTATCACATTTATAAAAAATATTATCACATATTCGTTGGCCTGACTGCTTTGCCACGCAGTCACACTGAAATCTCAGTCATCATGCGCTGCTAATAAGCTCAATATGTTTCAAGGTCACCGCACTGGGCACAATAACTTCCCACACAGCCAGCGCACACTCCCTCTCCAGAGGCCCAGCACAGCTCCGCCAGCATCGTGCCTTTTCCCCATATTTGCCATGCAAAGTGAGATCCTTCTGGCGTAATCACCAGTTAAGTGCATCAATTATGCACCATTCTGGGGATGTCCACCACAAGGCATTCACTTATATAAGAATAATTGAGCAGAGAACAATTGCTATTCCTTTCACAAGTGGTTCCCAAGGGCTGCCAGAGGACTGAAGCAATTCACTCTTCATCAAGCAAACATTCAAGTCATAAGCATGACCCAAATCTCTCTGAGGATGTTGAAGATGTTCTCATTTCTCCCTACAGTCCCTGTCTGTCAAACCCAGCAAGGCAGCTCCCCAGGCCAGTGCTTCAGCTGCAGGCGGGTGCCAGGCCCAGGGGAGGGGCAGCCGGAGCCAGGCCTAGGCCCGGGCCCGGGCCCAGGCCCAGGCCGCGCTCGCACCGTGAGCCCAGAGCCCTCATGGGCAAGGAGCTGCAGGGGAGCTGCAGGGGAGCTGCACGGGAGCTGCACCTGCACTCGGGCCGCCCCTCCAGCAGCAGGGAAGCTCTTGGCTGTGGGGGGAGACAGCTCGGGCAGTTCCCCCCTGGCCACCCTGACCCTCCAGCAGTGTTGCACACACCCTCCATTGCTCTGCGTGCCAACGGCATCGGGCTCCAAAAACCCCTTTACGTCAATTGCCAGAAATCTGCAACCTTTAGCTTTTCAGATGACCAGACAAGCCTTTGTTACAGTTCCTGGGCAAACTCAACCTGCTGGAGCCAAGCAAGGAGTGGGTGATGGCTCCACACCTGCACTAGAAGCAACGAATTCCCTTACCCCCAGCTCCAACAGCACTGTAACCTGCCTTTCCCCAAAGGAGAAAAATCCTTCTACAGGTTATTCTTAGGAACTGCAGCAATATTGTTCAAGGAGGCTAAAAATTTTGACCCAAATACCGTTTTTCTTTTAAAGTTAGTCAAATTTCCCTAAATGCAACCCATTGAAGGTCATTCAAATAATATGTGATAAGTGATCCCAGATAATTCTTTTTCCTTCCACATCAGAAATGTGTAAATATCCTGAATTTCCCCTTTCCCCCTGATAAGCAAAAATCCAGTGGAGCAAGGTCAAAGGCTGGATTTTAGACAAGCCTTCGAGCCTAGTACAGCAGCACTTCATCCTGCAGGTCATCCTGCAGCCCATCCTCCTTGAGCAGGGCAACAAAATACAGCAGAGCAGCATGCTCAGGTTTGTTTTTCTTCTGTATAATTGTTGTATTTTAAGATAAACTGTCCTTGCCTGGTCAGGTTGTGATTATCAGCCAATTTGGCTCAGAGTTACTGTCAATGAACTTAACCACTGGACTACTGAAGAAAAAAGGAGCTTTACAAGAGCAGTTGGATCAGGTTTCTGTTCAGAATCAGGCAGACAGCTCTGCCAGAAGAGCAAAATCCTTGAAATGCTCTTCACTGCACATAAAAGACTAAACTAATGCCTGGATTGCTTATCTGAGGTGCTCACCTTGCCTGTGCTACCAGCAGAGATCCTCCAGTCCGCGCCTGGGGAGGGGAAGAGCTGCCCTTGTGCAGGTGAACCGCAGCCCCACCTCAACTGTGGGCTGGAAGCTAGAGAAGGAAACTTGGAAAAAGTGGCCTGGGAAGGTAATTTAGGTCAAAATTCTCTGAAAGCCTTGAACCACAGAGCACTGAGGAGTTGTTGCCCTCTAGAGACATTGCCCCATACACGCAACCCTTGTGAATTTGGCCTCCCTGAAGTCAGTCTGGGCAGGGGGAGAGGGCAGAGCGTTTTTGGGAGCTCACTTACACAGCTGGTACAAAGAGAAAAAGCCTGGTTTCCCTTTGGATGGAGAGACTTGAGGAAGCATCCAAACAAAGCCAGATTCAACTGATGAACAGCCAAATCCTTATGAAGCTTCCCAAAAACAGTAAAACTCCAGGAGACCAGTGCTGGGAGCAGGAGAGCTGTGCACCTTCCTCCAGCACCTGGGTCCAAGTTGCCCAATAGACAGCTTGGAAGGCACCAGAAATCATAGGAAATTGAGCTAGAAAAGATGCCCTAGTCTCTGCCCCACTTCAACACAGACTGCATAAATCTGCATGGCTGCAGACATGCTCACCACGCTGCTCTCACCCCACAGTGCCACAAACATCCTGGGCAATCCCATCCTTTACACTTAGGAAGGGTTTCTCAGCAGGAAGCCTACCCATTCCTGCTGCAGCCCAAACCCTGACTTCTCACCTTACCCCTTTCAGATACAGGGAACAAATTACTTGTGATCCTTGCAGCAGGTCTGGGTATTTGACTGCCGTGTTCCTCTTCTATATGTGTGAGATGGGGTGGCAGGAGAGGGGGAATCTCCATCAATGACAGCCAATTTTTTTCAAGCAAAGAGAGGAAATTCTGCATTTTTGGCAAAAGTGAACTTTCATTAATTCTCCCAGCTGGAGCTTCACCATTTTCCAGAGGAATTTGGCCATTTTCCCAGTGTGCAAAACCTCTGTGGGTTAGCACCAGCAGGGTTTCATTTTCACAAGATCAGACTCCAAATACGCAACACAGCCTATTGTCTAAATACAGTGTGAGCACAGCTCAAGTCACCTGATCAGGGCCTGGTTTCCTGGCATTTACTTTCCCCATCTGTTGGCTTTTAGCACAAATTGAAGCGCAAATGCCTACTAATGCTAGTCTCACATATGAACGTGCTCACAAAGCCATATTCCATCATGCAGAGCATATTGGACCCAGTTCAGTTTGTGTGAAATGTAAGGCATATCCCAAAGGCAGAACTGGAATTGCTTTGAGGGCGTGCTCCTTGCCCAGACCTCTCCCTGCTGAACATACATATGCTGGAGACCTCTTTTGAAAAAAAGAGAAATGCACATAAATGGAAGCTTCCCTCAGGCTGGCTCTGATCCTGCTTCATTTCTCATCTGACCCCCAAACACGTTCCAAATGAGCTTGGAGAAATCAATCCTGTTGTGTGAGAGACACAGAGTTTTGAACGATGATGCCCTGAATTTCCTTGTGCGTTAAGGAGCGGGATGAGCGAAGAAGTGACGCAGGCGCCGCAGCAGGATGGCTCCTGCACAGCCACACGCTGTCCGAAAGCCAGCCTGGCCTTTCCAAGCTGCCCATGGCTTCTGTGGCCTCCAAGGAGCCTCTCTGCACAAGGGCTGCAATAAACCTGAGCTTCAAGACCACCGTCTAGATTTCTTCAAGATCTACCGTCCTACAAGTGCAACGGATGAGTACAGAAACCAAAGCTGGTGTTTCACCACCAGTCATTTTCAAAGGATCCTCTTTAGGCATTCCAGCTCAGTGTTGTCTTGGGAAATTGGGAGTCAGAGTTGGGATTTGTCCTGTGCCCCTGGCTATTTCCTTCAGTCTTCTGCCCTGTGTCAAAGCCCCGTGGAGCGGGGCACCTTGCATGCCACCACCCAGCCTCAGGGATTGCCAGTGCTCATCCCCAAACCAGGTTTCTGAAGGTCAGTTCACCCATAACCCGGGCAAGGAGGGATCATGCCAATTAAGAAGCTTACCAAAATCAGCACCTAGACCTAACCCACAAGGCTTTTCTGGATTTGTGTGCCTGTAATTTCAATAAAGGAGCTTCTTCCATATGTGCACCTTCTCAGTTTGCCTTTATCTCTTTGATTCATCCTTAAAAACAGCTATTAAGTCTTGTGTCACATTTCATCTTCTATTTCTCAGAAGCGGCTGAGAAAGCACCAGCTCCCTTCTCAAAAAGGGAGTGTGTGACTCCTCTGATGGAGCTTGCACATTGCCATATCTCCTCCTGGTGAAATATCCAAGGGCAGCTTCTGGGCCCCTTCTCTTTGAGCATGCAAGCAGCAGCACTGTGCTCCTGATGGATCATGTTCAGGACATCTTTTTGCTTTCTCCACTCCCAAGAAAGCGTGCTGTTTTCTACTTTATATCCCTTGGCAATTCCAGACAGGGTCTTAACCACATCCTTGCACAGAGACAGCAGACAAAACTCCTTCTGAGCCCAAATCTCCATTCATCTTCTTCCGCCAGTGCCACATGCAAATTCTGTCCTCCGTCAGTGTTGCGTGCACATAAGAAGCCAAGTAGGCACAAAGCCAAATGGACAACAGAGGCCTCAGCAGGAGGACTGGGAGCAGGTTTGATGTGGTCCCAGGAGAGCTGCAGCAGTCAAGGGACAATGGTGACACACAGACAACAGTGGTAGTTGCATCTGCAAGCCAGTTTTGTGGCACTCCCAGGGCTGGGGCAGATTAAACTTAAACTGGAACTTAAAGGGAGCTCCTTCAGAGACTTTTCCCTCCCTTCCCTGCTCCTGCCCAGGGAAGCATTCAGGTGTATTTTTCTACAGGAATTTTCACACTAAAGCTGGAGCAAAAGGAAAAGGCATAGGTACCTCAGATCTCCTGAGTCTCTGGGCAGGCAGGTGCTTGCTCCCAGCAGCCTTAGGACAGGGTGTCATTCCCCCAGAGAACAGGGCTTGGCAGGGAATGTGTCGTTCCCAGAGGAGCAGCAGAGGGATGCGGGTTGGAGCAGCAGCACAGATACCTCCCTGTCCAGCCAGGTGCTGTTCTCACCACACACAGCCCCTGCCCGCCCTGTGCTGCACCAGGCACAGCCAGGGAACCCCAAGAGCGTGCCCAGGGCCCCACAGTGAGCTGGAGAAAGCTCCACAGGGCCAGGACTGCTTCCCATGCCCACACAAGCTGTCTCACAGACTCCAGCCCTGCTTCCACCAAGAGCTGCTCGCTAAGTGATGCCAAATGGACATTGTCCCAACAAAGATTGTGCACAACTTGGCCACGCATTTCTCCAAGAAAAAGCAAAGAGCTTTTTGACCTGCACACACCCAGGGCAGCACCCCACAGATGGAGTCTCAGCTCTGCCCTTCAGCACTGGCCATACCTGGAAACAGTCACTGCTTTGCAATGCCAGGAGATTTGTTCACCAGCAGAAACCACCCTGGGGAGCTTTGCAAGTGGTGTAAGACCAGCCCTGGGAGCACACACCACTTCTGCCCCTTGCCAAACTCCTCCTTTAAACAAAAAAAAAAAATAAATTCACCTCTCAAAGTACAAGGAGTTGCTTAGCAGTGCATCTAACATTATTTTTAATGTAGCCAAATGGTGTGGCTGGGAGTGTAGCCCCAGAGTCTGGCCCCAGCACTGGTGAGTTTGGAGATGCTGCTGCTCCACTTCACAGAATGGGGAAAAAACATTGATTTGACTTCCCTCCAACAAATAGTTTTGGTTGAATTTTGTTGATGTCCACCACCTTTCTGACAGCAAACCAAAATCTCAGCTGCCAAACTTTTTTTTTTTTTTTAATGCTGAAGCCATAAATTCCTCCCTCCTGTGAGTTTACGGCAGGGAAGACTTTGCTGGTGTAAGAAGGGTAAAAAAACTTGCAGCACCCCAGACCTCCTCAACTAGATGAAAGCTGCTCTGTCACTTGTCACTTTGTCATTTCAAGATGGGTGAAATGAATGGTCCACAGCCCATTGTGACAGCTAATGGGCACCACAGCCCATGCCAGGGCATAGTCAGAAGCAGGCTGGGTTCTGGATGGCCCGGCGGTCCCATGCAGAGCACACCACCCAGCTGTCAGCCCCGAGGATCCCCAGGCCGGTGCAGTCCTGGAAAAGATGTTCTGAGTGTTGGTAAAGACACCTGTATTACCCTACTAGGAACATCTCTTCAGACTGATGGAACACTTCTTTCCAGCACAGCAGGGGTTGTGCCCTACTCCAAGCACTGGCAAATATTACAAATATTAAAATGCTTTTAAAATGCAAAGTACAGCATCCAGTCCTCAGGCTGAAGTTTTTGAAATAGTCACTATGATGTGGGCCAGTATGTACTGCATTTAGATATATATGTATCATTTGATAATCAAGACTAAGCAATGATTTTTTGATTTTCTAGCTATAAAAACATCTTTCAAAGAGCAGCTTTGTCACAAGCATCGTTCCACTATGGCATGGAAAGAGGCAGCTGCCAGACACGGCACTGAGTACTCGAGAAAGTGCCTTTGCACACATAGCGTGCGGAGAACCGAGCTCCTGGAAAAGCCTGCCTCAGTCAGACAAATCAGGCTTATAAACTCACCCCGTTTGGGAAGGAGGGAGCGCAGAGAGGGGGCTAATGGCTGCTTTATTGCATTAGGCAATATCTTCATTAAGGCTGAAGAGAGTAACTGAGGGGAATGTGCATGTAGCGTGACTTCTTTGCTAGAACCCCACAAACCACCAACTGGCAGCTCCTTGGCTCCTCGCCACCCAAATCCAAGAGACCATCTGGCAACTGGTTCAGCTATCCCTCCCCAGTTAACAGATGTACACTAGATAGTGTGGGAATGGCATTTTGCAGAAGCAATTAGTTTAATCCTCAGATAAACAGTTTAAATTCCAAGTGGTTTGAGGAAAAGAAAAAAAAAGGGAAAAGAAAATCCAAAAAACAAACCAAGTTGTTTCCACTTTCAGTGAGAATAACTACTGAACAGCTAATTCAGCTGGTTTCACCACCAGTGTGTGCTCACGGGGCTTGTTCCTCTTTCCAGCTTCATCTGCTGGACAACACAAACCCACCAGATTGATCTGGAGGCTGTGACTGCATGGCCCCACTCCCGTGGCTGTGCAAGAGCTGCTCCCACTCTCCCACAGCCAAAACCCAGCTGGGTAGAGACTGCTCTCTCAAACACCGCTCCTTCCTGACTTCAGCTCTTTGTCTGGCCTTGGGCAAATCATTTAACCTGGTTAAATCAATTTGCCTGGCTCACACACCTCTCTGTTTCCAGAAAATGAGGTGAATTATGTGGTCCTGCTACAGGGAGTACTAAGGTGGAATCAATTAGGGTTTGTGAAGCACTTGGAGAGTCTTGAATTGGGGAAATTATTGAAATAGAGAACATCCTTATTAATTACACTAACGGATTAATTTATTATTAAATTAGAATGACTTTGTTCTCTTGAGAGGAGAAAAATATTTTTTCCAGCCATTTCTTTTGCTCACATACTTGGAAAAGTGACTTCCAACTAAAGAAGATTGAATGAAGAGCTTAACCCAAATAAAATAAATTGCCAGTAATTTCTGGTATCCCCTATGCCATTATTGAACAATTTGCATTTGAATCAGGGCCTTTTCTATCACAATCCAGCTTCACCTGATCCTGCTCTATAATCACCATCCCCATTTATGAAATCCCAGCATGTTGCCGTAGAAATTATGTCACAAATTCATCATTATGACTTCCCCAGCAGGAGCAATTGGAGCTGGAGATTGGCCATAAAAGTTGCCTCCTTACCAGTCATGCTTTAAAGATATTTTAATGTTTTTTTTAAGGTAGAGAAGTGAGATTAGCTACCATAGGGAATTAGACAAGCATGCCATGAATATCCCAGGGATACAAGATTACATCCATGAGTCACAGGAAGCATAAAATATGATCAAGAGACTTTATGGAGGATGATCTTTGAAATTACCTCCTAATCGCTGAGCAGTTTGCATAAAATTGACTATTAGTTAAAAAAAAAGTAATTCAAAATTCAAAAGTGAACCCATCTGATAATAGTGAAGTTACAGCTATTCCCATCAGTAAGGCTTATCTGTCAAGCCACTCCAGGCCCACAGCTTATAGGTTTGTACACTCTTTTGATAACATGATAATTGGTCAGGTACTGTGGCAAGAAACATTCAGAGAGTAAACTTTTGAGGTAAATTATTTAAATATAAATATTTTAGACTTTTCTTGCGAGGCTATGTTCCTCCTGCTACTGCTTGTCAACGGATGGCAGGTACTGCAATTCCTAATGAGAGCTACTGAAGAACCTTGACACAGGAAAGCCTCAAAACAAAGACTATTTCTGCTATAAGCAATGCATTTTGCCAGCAATTGTCTTATTATACCTCTTAATTATTAAAAAAAACCAACATCAGAATAAAAGCCTCTTTTAATCAGTGTTAAAACAGAAAATAATTCAGTGAAAAAATAGCACCTTATGTAAAGTCTGAGGGCCCCACACGTGAACTTGGGTTTCATCTGGGTGCATTCTCACTTTCCCTCCTTGCTCCCACGCAGCCGGAGCCTCCTGCTCCTCTCAGCCTGGGTGATTTCAGAGGCGCCGTGGCTGAGGAGATCAAAGCTGTGCCAGGCCCCCACAGCATCAGCTATTAACTCAGACTGCCACCAGGTCTCATCTGAGCCAACACAAATTATGGTGCTGGAAAATTACCCAGCCGTAAATCACCACCGCGTGGTTGTCAACCAAGTTCTCCAGTTGGACGCACGGAATTCTGCTCTTCTCCCCACCAGCTTTGCACCTTTTCTAAATTTAAAACAAGGAAACTAGGCAGCAGATATATCCCATATTTAGTTAGAATAAATGCTTTTGTAATGTTGTTGAGCAGTCTGGCAGGTTAATTAGTTCTCTGAGGTATCCTAGAGAACAAGATTTGCCTGGTAAGGGAGACACCATCCATTTAAGCCAACTAAAGACAGTGAGGATGAGCAAGAAACCCCAAGATTTTGCAGAAAAAAACCCAACCAATGGAGGAAAAGGGAAAAGAAAAAAGCGTAATACAGGACAGGGGCTTATGCCTCCTATGTTCCCAGAAGAGCAGCCCTACAAGCAGAGAGCAACCACCAACCTGCAGGTAAATAACAAGATAATTTAGCCCCCATAAGCCTGTTACACTGCAATTGAGCCCTTCTGCTTCTCAGCAGTGACAGGCAATAATTGATTAGTAGCAAACACTCTGATGGGTACTTGGTCCTTATTCCAGCAACTAGACTCTTCAGCCAGTATGTCTGTCCCAGTGCAGCACAACTCATTAAGAGAAAGAGCAGGAGGAAACTTGGGAGTCATTCAGGGTTGGAATAAGAGGAAGTAAAGAAGCAGACACACCTGGTTCCACACATCCTGTGGAGAGATTCTGAGGAGCTGGGTAACTGGATCACACTGGTGTGTGGCTTTCTACCCAGGAAGCATGTGTCTGAAGCCTGGTCATCTCTGGACAGTATGTAAGGAGTATTGTATGTAGTACACAGGAACAGTGGTTTAAGGTTATTAACAATGTGGGAAGGCACCCTGTGCTTCCTGAAGGATACCTGCATTGGGCCAGGAAAGCATGGTTGGGCTCACAAACTACACACTGAAATACCTGTCACTCAAAGAGCAACCTGAAGAGAAAAGCTACCCACTGAATCCAATCCATGCCATGGACCTGTTCAGAACCTCAAAGGAATCTTCCCTAGGGTTGAGTCAGAAATCTGGGGGGGCAAAAGACATCCTCTTCCCTACATCACACAACACAATGCTATCTTAGAGGGTCTGTAGGAGCTCTTTGTGGCCACAGCCACCCCAGTCAGCCCTTTCACAAACTCCAAACACAATACAGACATGTCTGCCCCAGCACAGCACAGGCTACAGGGTGACAGCAGAGCAGCTGAACAGAACACATGCCCTGAGAGCCTTTCTTGGGCAATCATTAGGCTGGCCACCCATGGCAGGGACAGGCCTGTCCTTCCATCTCTGAGGGATAAACAGAGCAACCAGGAGACAGGGACCACCCTCCTGGTTTTATACCCAAGGCACAGAAAAACCCCAGCTGACGGAAAGATGGCAGGGTCTAATTCCCTGCTTTAAATGTCCCAATTCACCATAAAACACTTTGGTCTCAAGCACTGGACAAGTCATTGTCCAGTGCAGCACCAGAGCCCTGCTGTTTCCCAGACAGCATTTATTTGCCAGTTCTTGGGGAGGCACATGGTCTGTGGAGGACAACAAGCTTGCTATGACAGCAGCATCACAGCCCAGGGGCACAGCCACCATCATGCCTAGAGACACTCCCTGCCCCAAGAGAGCCTCAGAAGCCAGCCCACTTCTGCCCAGAAAACCTCTACCCCAAGTCAATGGCATAACAATTACGGCCACAAACACCTCCCTTTTCCCCCTTTGCCCTCAGAGAGGCAAAGTTCAAAAACTGTGGATTATTTAACTCACATCTTTTCCTGCTGTTTGGGATTGAGAAGCAGCAGACACTCCAGCCAATGATCCAGAACACAGTCCTTCCCCCAGCTCCCTCTTCACCACACCTGAAAGTCCTAACAATCCCATCAAGTCACTGGTTTTGCTGCCTAACTACCCTCAGCGGCACAGGCAACACCAGTTCACTCAGTTCCCTCCTTTCTCACTGATACTGAGGCTAGTGGATCTCCCCAGCCTGTCCCGCAGGAAGCTGCCCATGCATCCTCCTGAGACGTGCTAGATCTGCTTCAGCTTCTCCAGTCCCCATAGGACTTCGTCCCGGAGCATGAGCTCATCCTGCAGGGCTGCTGTTGTGGATAAGGCATCTGCCTTTTTGTTTTCTTCTCTCTTAACCAAAGCTTTCCTATAAGCACAAAGCCAAATGACAGCTGGCTCCTTTTCCATAGTCAAAAAAAGGTGCCAGAATATTCTGAGGGCATATATTCAGATTCTCTACAAAACAGCACAAATCGTAGATATGGGAAGTATACAATACAAGTATTTAGATGTAGAGGACCTCAGGAGGAAAAATGGGTGGTTGTCTCTTTGGCAGGGGGAATGCAGCAGCAGTAGCAAATCTCACACACATGCACACGAAAGTTCACTGATAACAGTTTAAGAACAATCAATTTTACTTCATGACTTTGGCTCTGGAATGACTGGCAAGCTTCAGAAACCTGTTCAACCCACTTTCTATGTTTTAGCTCAGTAGTAGTCACAGTAAAAGCACCACAAATACAATTTTACAAACCATTTTACTTTGCCTCTTGTGAAATGCATATTTATTAATCTGGCAAAATTTCCTGCTGGGAGTTTATTTTTTTGGAGCAATTGTAGCTCCAAATTCTCTCATGAATTAATTTCCCTTTGAACACGTAAAATTTAAAAGCAACTTCATGCAACATAAGTATCCAATAAAATCCCCCCCAACTTTAAATATAAAATTTAATAGGAAGGGCCCAGACAAACAGACCAGCACCAATTCCAAGAGCATGAAATCTCTAGAGTGGTGCTTTTGAACCAGCTGATAACCAACCACAACCTGATTTCTCTGAGAGCAATGCTGTTGTTTCCCACCTCTGCAAGGGAACAGAAGGGAAACAGAGGTTTTTCTTGGTAGGATGGGAAAATACTTGTGAGGCCAAGCTGCCAAGAGCATATCTGAACCTCATTGGGAACTATGTTTACTGTAGCCAGCTCCTCCTGGTACGCCAGTGCTTGGCACTTTTTAAGTTGTGTAAAGCTTCGTTTTTATTCCTCGGGCACCATTCAAAAGATGTGGCCTGGCAGCCATCCCACCTGAGCTAGGTGATCTGTCCCAACATTTCAGTAACCTTGAAGGAACAGCTTCCAGAGAGACGTGAAATCCTTATACCAAAGATTACACTATCAAAAGGAAAATAAACATTAACTGCAGACACCTGGTGTTTACATGACTATGAAAAAATACAGAGTCATTTTGGGTCTTGTTAAATTGTGGGTTTAGGTGCTGAAAAGTAGCTTCCAGCGATGAATGTTTCCATATGCCATTTAATAAGCTTTGAGTATTTCACCCATTAATCTGAGTGAATATCCCCCTACTCATCTCCAACAGCATCTGTAACACAGCCATTGGAATTACATGTCTGCACTGACTCTGCTCAGCTTCCAGGGCCTTTCAAGATTTTGGGGAGCCTCTTTAAAACTTTGGCATTCCTTAGAGAAGAGCCCTTGCCATCTTATAGCTGAAGAGGCTATTAAGATGTTCCATCTCACACAATCCAGCACTGAAGCTAAGCTCTGCATAGGAAGGAAAAGGCTTCATCTTTATGAAATATCCATTTCCAAGCCCCCTAGATTCATGTCTAAACTTCCCAACAAGCTCAATTAATCTTCACAGGATGAAGAATAAGGAGACATACGTTGCAAATGGCTATAAGAAGAAATAGGGGGTTAATCTTTGATAGAAAGTGGTTTGCCCAGCAAAAAGTATTTTGGGGTAAGCTGGAGAAAGCACAGAGATGACACACAGGTCCAGAAGCCCGTGCCCATCCTACAACCACAGATTCAAGCAACCCACCAGTTCTTGCACAATCTGCACCAAAGACATAATCAAACTGCTTATGAACAATATAAAACTCAAAACCAATCAACTGTTCCAAATAATATGATCTGTCCAAGTAGCAAAGACCTAATCAACAAGAAAGGAAAACATCAGCTGGAGTTGTGCAGTTTTATTTGAACAAAAACCAATGTCGATATTTTTAATAAAGTCTACATTACACTAAATGCATGTACATTTGTAAGAAGATAACCTATTTGTAAAGAAGGTGCAGGATAATATGTACAATCATAGTTTAGTTTAAAAATTCACATTTTACATAGATTTACTTGACAGTCCTAGGCTTTCATGGTATATAAATGGTAACCAAAAGAGGTGACAAAAAACCCCAAACTCCAGTCACAAGGAAATTCAGCTGGAGGACTGCATAATGCACTCAATTTTTCAAATAAACTGTTTCATGGAATTCTTATTCATCCTAAATCAAATTTTGGATATAATTTTTAAACTACTATAATTAACATGTTCAATGAGTATATTGATGTAAACATTTTTGTTTATATCAAAATGGCAATGGTGCCATTTTCTTCAATAAAAATATGCATTTTTTTGTTGTGGTCTGGTCTTCCACTTTTACAAATTAGAATAATTACACAGGATGTTCCTCAATACATGGTAAAAATTATCAAACAGCAAGGAGGATATGTTCAAAAGACACTTTGAAGCTTTTCAGTCCACCTTCACAACACTGTAAATCTTACTTACAAACCAGAAGCAGGCAAAAAATCCAATAGTCCCTGAAACAAGAAAGTAATAATGGTTAGTTTATCTTCCAGCCTGCCCTGACAGAGAAATCTAACATGTACTTCCCAGCAGGACAGAATATAACACTGTAATCCAGCTAACTACCCAGAAAAACAACACTTCTTAAATTTAACAACACACATTCATCCTCAAGCTAGGTTATTGATTTAGATCAAAGATGACTTTTTAGGGTCCAGGCTGCTTCACATACATTTAAGCCATCGATGACCGTGTTGCCACCACTTATGAGCAGGGACACAAGCACCAATTCAGAAAGTGACTTTTATAAACATGCCAAGCCAGCCCCTGCCTGATTTTTTTAGGTCTACAATACTTCACTGTCACCTATGAATTATGACACACAACTAGGCCTCGAAAAAATTCACCTGTCCCAGTTTTATATTCATTGTGCTCTATTTATACTTGAGAATAGAAATTTCTTCTTCTGTGTATCCTGTTACTTCCTTTTGGCAAAGGAATGCTCTGAGTGCTACAGCAGCTGGAAGTAAGCAGCAAGTGAAAGCAGCAATGACAAACCAAAACACTGAATGAGATTAGTATATAACAATTTTCTATTTATAAATTGATGAACAAATTTGTGGTTTTCACTGGCAGTCACTTTTATTGGGCAACTGCAAAGACACTGTCCATCACATTTACTTTTAAATTACTTTAAGAACTTCATATGCAAGGGGACAGAGTCCCAATTAATTCAGTCTTCAGCCTCTAAAGGAAGCAATGCACTACTTGTCACACTTTTACTAGTTGTAAACTGCCACAGAGATGTTAACCCTTAACAGACAAAAAAAGGGAAGATCTCAATTGCACTGAGTTCCCTCTCAAAAACACAGCTATGTGCCAGCCCTGGGACAGCCCTTCCCAGCTCCACAGCAGGCATTCACAAGATCATGCATTCAGCTCCCTCCAGTTTTATATTATCCTTTTCTGTCTGTACAGCCCATGTTTAACACCCAATCTCTTTCACTATTGTGACTGACTTAATAACTAGAAGATTCTTTATGAAGCATTTGGATTTTTTTATGAGTTACATTTCTATCTTTCAAACTATATCTTCACATTTCCAAAGCAAACAACCCCTCTTGGGATGCTTATTATCTGTATGCCAATTCTTACATTCCTCATGCTACCATGTATATTTTCAGTTAAAGGCTTTTTGACAGACTATTATTATATGCCACAGATTACCCTTTCCTTCGAAGTTTGCAATTGTTGTTCTCTGAAACAGTAGGAGACAGCAGATTTATGGCCGTTGATAGATGAGACAGCAATCACACAAAGCATGCAATTCCTTTGTAGGCTTGACATGACTAAGTCTTTGCAGTTCACGGTCTTATCCCACTCCTTCCTACTGTCCCAAATATTCTAATACCAGCATTGTTACTCTAAACCTTACTCTCACAGTTTTGTTCTAATAATGGTTCTCAGTCTCTGCTTCCTGGTTGTTTTTATAAAATAGCTCTCTCCAAGCCTTTTATGGCTTTGAAAGCAGTTTCTTCCAAATGTTTAACACATTAGATACCTTGGAAATTTATCTGCTGCTCTAGAACAAAAGTGTACTATCATAACAAAAATGTACAACTATCCCAAGAATGACAGCTACTGCAGTTTTCTGAGCATGCCACAACTTAATATGGGAACACACTCTAAATCCACATATTTTCCTCCAATCCTTGTTAGTCTGAATCTTTATAATACATCAGTTTTCTATAAAACATTGCCTCAGTCATAACAGAACTTGAAGACTTCACACTGTGAATAAGCATTTTATCTATAAACAGATTTACACAAGTTCCAGTAACATTGATTTTGAACTCCCCCTCCTAAAAAAGTCTGTTTAGCAGATCAAAGACCAAGTACATCCTGCTCATTTTTCAAACTTTATCAAAAATTTTGCCAATGTACTGGAAGCAGAGTAAGACACTTTTTAAGTGGTAATGTTTGTCAGATATCAGATTTGAATCATAAATTCAGGAGAGAAAGGCAACACTCATCACCAAGACACAGACTTAGGTAGTCAGAACCTTCTCTGGTGAGCCAGATTCCTTCTGTCGCTACCTCTACATCAATAATTGGGGCTAACCAGCACTGTAATTTCTTCTTCCCTCCCATGAACGAATATATCCTACAAACTCCATATGTGGATAGCTCTAAGGACCAGAAATATCAAAACCAGAACTAAAGACCCCATTATCTGTCAAAGGTACCTCTCCTAAAGAGCCACTTGATGCTCTAAGATCAGTTTAAAGGTAGTGGCACAAACTAGGTTGAAAACTGATTATCAACTAGGTTAGAAATCCAACTGCAGATTTAGGAATGCAAATGAATCACACCAAATCAACTAGGTGGTTTTAGTGCCTTTTTTTTTTCCTTTTTTTTTTTTTAATAACATGGGCCAAACAGACCAGAAGCTTCTAAAAGCTCAGGTCAGCAGAGTTGTGTTAACACTGCAACTAGTATTACTGGACAGAAATTAATACAAGGTAAGAGAACATTATTTATAAGGTTCTCCTGAACAGTAGCTTTACCTACATGATTGCTTATATTAGTGCAGAAAAAAAAAGCTCAATTTTTGCCTCTATTTTTAAGAACATGAACCACAGCACAGCGCCTGGTTCCACTGAAATTCAGTGTTTTCCCCCTCAGCCCTTGGGACGCTTGTGATTCCATGAACACTATAAGCCCCAAAAAAGGTAAAGCAGTTAAAATGTTTCTGATTTCCTACATAGCAGTAAATATCCCATTCAAAGAGATCTGCAAATGAGTAGCAACTGGGGAAAAAATACTTCTGAACTAGTCTGACTTGTTTGAAAATTCTAGCCAGAATGTTTTCCACATTTTCTGCATTTTAACCCATTTCACAAATTTGCCACTTGTTCCAGATTTGAGCACTTCATACTGGATCTTTAGGCTGGTGCTGACAAGTACCACAGGTTTTCAGATTCTCCTTTTAACTACTTTGTCTAAAGCCAATCTTAAAACACAGACAACTGCACATCTGTTTCCAAAACCTGTACCTCTACTCAATAGAATTGCTATTATTAGTGGCACTAGTTAAAATCCAACCTTGCCATATCACATTGCAGCACTTGAAATTTATTTTCTTGAAGAGCATAGGTAGCACTTCAATCTTGACCAGTTTTCTAAGCTCATCTTCCACCAAAATGAAAATCATCCCTTATTAAAATGAGCCTCTCATTAGAACAGGAGAAGTATTTAGGTAAGGATTAGATAAGACCATACCAGGATGTTGCTTGTATTTGCCTCTTTCAAAACACACTCAAACTGAAACCGAAGTTTTGAAGCACTATCAACAAGAAGCACAGCTCAGGATTTTCTCAAGACACCAATGAACACAACATGACAGAGAACAGATACCTAAAAGCGTTTTTGGAAAAGCTGTTAAAAAAAATTATAACACTAAGTACTTAAAAAAAACACCAAAAAACCACAACACAAAAAAGACTCAAACAAAGCAGCAAACAAACTAAAACTACAAACAAATCAGTAAAATATCCCGCTAGTTGCAAGAATTGAGACCATTACATTTATTTTCTCATTAGTCTGAACTCCTTCACATTTTAAGATTTTTTACATCTTTCACATGCACATCTCTGTTAAATGACCCAGCACCAAGCCTAACACCAATTCCTCCAATGAGCCTTTCTAATCCGTTTGTTTGGTTTAATCCAATATAACAAATTAGTTGGCTAGTGTTTACTTTACCCAATCCTAACCATTCACCAACTTAAACTGCATGAAAAAACACCTCAATGGTCTGCACTGAAGAACTCACTGTTGTGGGATAGATCCGTATTTTTCCCCTAAGCAGATGACCTGCATATTTTAAGATTCTACCTTTTAAAATAATCTCTACTATCCTAGGAAAGTGATGCCATCCCAGTGTACAGCAGCTCACTGCATGTCATTTACCATTCTAGGAAGGTACAGGTAAAGGATCTTTTGCAGGAGCCATTTAAAACTCACAAATCCAGATATGAAGATGACTCAAGACACTTCTTCAGCCAAGAAGCAAGATATGTCCAAAAATCCCTTTATATGTAGTGGGGAAACACTGACACCTTCATTGTTTTTTGACGATCTTGTCCTCTGCTTTATATTCTGCTGAATAGTCTGGTCTGTAATATATGTACTACCACTTTCTGGTACACAGAAACAAGATGATCTACACAAAGCCAGCATCTAACTGAGTAAGGAACAGTTATTAGTAAACCAGGTTAAATTCAAAATTAAAAACATGGATTATTGCAAAGAAAATGTCAAAATACATTAAGCAGACTCTTCTCTACTCATCTCTTCTAGCTTTATTGTTTAATGAAGAAAGAAGAATTCAAAGCACGAGCAGATTGTAAGAAAGCAAATAGAAAAGCACTCTGCACTTGGCTGATACTTCTCATGTACCTTAAAAGCTCTCTGTATCATACTGGTTTCAATCACCGCACAGTGGTGGGTGCTTCAGAATCTCAGATTCTAAACACAATCTACCCAGAAGATCAAAACTCAATTTTGAAAATGGCATTAACTCACAAGTGAAAATGATGTTCAAAAATAGAGGTCACTGTAAAGAAACATGCTTTGACTACGTTCAGGATTTTTTTGCCTCCACAAAAAAAAATACATGTAATAATGTAGCTACCCCCATCCAACCACACTTGGTATTTCTTTAAAGATTAGCTGCACTTTGTACATTAAAATTAAATTGTCTGGTTTAGGTGTGCACATCATCAGATTTCACTGGTCAGATTATATTACTGTCAGTCTTGGTATACAAGCATTCAGCTCTTATTTACTTATTCATTATGATCCCTTTTGAAATGCCCTGGGTAACGCAATGCGCTGCCCCTTGCATTTCTGTCAGAGTTGTTGAGACCTAGTAGGCAAGAATAGAGAAAACCAAGATACCTGGCACTAACTTAAGTGGAACAGATCAAGGTCCCATTTTTGGAAGGCTATTAATGCAAGGCATGTATAACATTACATTAGCAAACTCCTTCACCTCCAGGAACTGTGAAAAACTGAACCCTTATTTTCTAAAACTATGCCTGCTAAGGATTATTTTACAAAACAAAGCAAAGTTAGGTGTCTACTGTTTGTGCCATTTATCTAGAACAGTTTACAGTTCAGGCCCAAAATCGATCACCCAACTAAATATGGAAAAGAAAAGTTATCACAGCATTTTACATTAGCAAGGATTTATTATGTACTCTGTGCATCTGTTGTACTAACCAACCTTCTAGTGGCTAGCTATTCTATTAAATGTCAAAAAAAAAAAAAAGAGGGCCATGTAGTAGCTTTCCTCATGAGCTACAAAAACAGCACAGGGAGAACCATTGTGGTTTTTTTTTTTCAAAAGAAAAAGATGACACTGCAAAAATAACTGCAGCACAGTTTATTATTGTACTTCAGGGGTCTCACTGGCCTTCATATCAAGAACTCCAGGATGAGCATATCTGAAGCTTTGAATACCATTTCGGCAGCTGGCATGACAACTTCAATTATCATTTTATATATGAAAGGGACATTTTTAATTCTACCAATTTGCATATTATAAGTGATATTGAAATTGGCAGGACAGCAACTAACCTATGCTAAAACTGAGACCCATATTAACATATTGCTTTAGCATAAAAGTAATAAAAACATTTTAGACTATCATTTGGGGGATTTTTAAAAGATAGATAGGTAGATAGATATTATAGAAGACATCTGGAGCTTGTCTGTTTCACTACAATTTAAACAGAGGTTAAACTGGTAATATGCAAACTTCCAAGTTTGCTTTCTAATAATTAAAAACCAGAAAAATTAAATCCTCCTAGGCTTTTTCCCTGCTTCTTTTTAGAACTTTTATTGTTCTTCTTAGAAGAGAGACATTTCTAAAGAACAAAAACCAGCAATAAGTGACAGCTACTGTTATTTAATATAATTTCTACAGCATAACTGCTTTTTTCAAACACATACAGGAATTTTCTTCAGGGTTTTATGAAGAGTGGGTTTTTTGCCTTGTGCCAGCCAGTACTAGGAAAATTAAATACATAAGGATGAAAGGCATCCTTCTCCTCGTTACACTGACAAACTTGAAGTCTGACGCTAAGACCTACCTTCATTACCTATTTCAGCCACTCTTTTTCAACTGCAATTAACTCAAATATATATTTCACAAAGTGAACACAATGTAATCACAGCAGTTTTCAACAAACAGGCAGAAGAAGTTAAAAAGTAACAATATAAACTACCATGCCATCTGCTGAGAAATCCTCTATTACAAATCTTTGGAGTGACTGCCATGGCTGTTTTTATCAGCAGCACATCATATGCGAACAAGCATTTTCTCTAGTTCTGTCACTGCAGTATTTCATGAAGCCAAGCAGTGACACCTAAAAGATCTGACTTCATCTGTTAAATCTACATCTACAACAGCAGCAGTATGATGAACACCAAGATAAAACACTCATGGCTATTTTTCAAGGCCAGTACCCTTCAAAGAGCTTCTTATTTCACTAACACGTAGTATATTTGGCACAAATTTCTAATCAAATCAGCCTCAAAATTACTGTTTCAGTCAAGTGACTATGAGCATTAAAATAATCCTCTGGAATATACTTTGTTTGCATGAGTTACATCAGAAAAGTTGGACAACTAACACTGGAGAGCCATATTTCAAATTGGTTCCTCCAGTTAAGGTACATTTCCATCATTATGAAGTGATTTAACGAGCAAGTAAGACAACTCTAACAGTATTAAAACTCTATCTTGTCAACATTCACTTCTTCCCCAGCACCAGCCTCCTTCACTTCTGATAGTGAAAACTGAAAATATCTTTTATACTCCATAGGCAGAGAGAAATTATCTTTAACTACAGAACTTCTAGAACCAATTATGAAATCCAGAATCAAGTTAATACTCGATATTGATGAAATGAACAAAATACTCGATATTACATAAAATGATAATACTCAATAAAATTAACAAAAACAGGCCTCTGAAAATATAATGGCTTGATATTCAATAGAGGAAAATTAATTATACGATAAATAAATGTAATTTCAAGTTATGAAGAAAATGCAAAAAAAATCTTACTATGCTGTGTGGTGTCACAAACCATGTAAGTAACACTACCTAAAGAGTCATAAATTGTATTTAATATTTCATGTAATCTAAGTTTCACCTAACGTTTCTCATTTCAAAACGAGAGCCCTCTATATTAATTTTAGTTTGAACATTGTACTTACCTGTGAAAAGGAAAAAAATCAAGACCATGATCATTGTGTAACCAAAGTATAAAATGGTGCTGGCAGTTCCCGTTATCTGGAGTTTGGAGAAGAAGTAATGGACTGCATAGATAAAGAGATAAACTGCTGTAAAGCTGCTGGTCAAGAACGACCTCCACCACCAGTGATAGTCCTGAAAGAAACAATAAACCCCTTGCTGAGAATCACCATGTAGGAAATGGAGTATAGTTAAGAGGTGAAAAAGTAACATTGTCTTATGAACACATTTAATTCTGTAAAATTTAGCTCAGTAAAATTCCAACATGGCATGTAGACATTTTCTTCTTTCAAAGTCAGCCATATTGCTTCCACTACGAAGATGAAACTACTCTAAGATCAAAGCAGTTTGTTTTGCTTATCTGTTGCCAGCAGATTATTTTGAAGCAGAAGGCACATTCCAGAAAACTGGCTAAGACAGGTCTGCCAAGACTTACAACGCAATCAGTTCGTAGTGTCCAGCATTTCACAGTGTATGTGAATACCTCACCTGTATTTCTCACATCTTTCAGTTACAAGTCATATCTACATCAGAACTGCAACTATTACCTCTGCACACAGGTGGAAGTAGCACAGCAAAACTGTAGCCTCTGAACATGTAATTAGAAGAATTATAAAAACTAGGAACAGGAATCCAAACATATAATACATCTGATGAGACCTAAAATTAAAAACAAATAAAAGTATGAGTCTCATTTTTGGTTGTAGTTCTGAGCTAATTCACAGTGTCACATTACCAGATTCTGAGTCAACTTTATTGAGTGAAGGTGACAATTACTGCAGTACAGAATTTGACAGAGGGAGTATTAGTTGCATATTCCCTCCATGCTTCCCTTTCATAGGATAAAGGGATGCAAAAGTCCACAATATACCTGATTATATTTTTCAGCACAGTTACATTACACATTTTTTGACATAAAAAGTTAATCTAATGTATTTGCATTTAAGAACTGGTTTAGAAAACTGTTCTGTAAGATCTCTCAACCTATACGGATGACACCATAAAAACCTGGCACCTTCAGGATAATATTTCCCATTGAACAACAATGTATTAGACATTTCACATTTACATTGTGAAAGTAATGAAAGATTGCGCTGGTTTAAATTTTCACGCACTGCTTCATTGGGTTTTACAAGATTCAGGAGTGGAGCGGATTGTTCATGGGGAGTGGAGTCTTTGTTTTGCAGAACATGGAATCCCAAGATCTTGACCTGATTCTGACCTACACAGTTGAAACTGTTAGATCACATTAGTTTCATAAGTCGTAATATAGTTACACAATTGATTAGGCTCTACCTAACCACAACAGCATGCAACCACATTTATGCTGTACAGAGCCAGATGTAAAAGATAAAACAAGGCAATAGGATTCTCATATAAAACTCTGAAGTTCTCCTTAAGAAGAATTAGTTTTGTAAATTCTAAGCACAGAAATAAATATAAAGGCTCCAGAAATTCCATAAAATTTGCAAAACTATAAGAAACTTTCAAAATTGGTTTATTCCTTATATTATGTGCTTTGGGATGTTCAAACTCACCATGTGTATTATCAAACGTGTATAAATAGAGGAAAAAAAAGGTGATACTCACCAAATGCTATTCAGAATGAAAAAAAGTTGAATAAAAATACATCCAAAAGGCAAGATACCACCCATGATGATACCAGGCAATGGCTTTGTGAAAAATGACTGCTCTGGGATTTGGCGAGGAATCTGGTTTGTACGCACTGGATGCTCAATAGGCTGCAGAAAAAAATAACAGAAGTAAAAGATTAATTATTACATCATAAATAAGATTACTTTGCCCTAGTATTAACATATAAAGATTTATAAACATAACTATATTTTCGTTCATAAGCCACCATACGTTATCAAACAAAAGAAGCTACAAACTTGATATCCATTACTAGGAAAAAGCACATGTGCTTTAGACATTCCAACTATGGGCCAGTAATCAAAGCAGAACACAAAATAAATCTGTTCAGTCCTTAACTAAAAACAAAATAAAATTTAAAAAAATCCAATAACATCTCTTTTTTCTTAGCTCTCTGGCATTACCTCAAACTAGTGAAGTACAAAACTGAAGACCCTCTGAAGTACTACTTCAAAACTCAGCAATACTGCTACTATTGCTGAAGCACAAATAGCAAGTAAGAGCTCCAAGACCATAATTAAAACCTGATTGTAGTGAATGGACAGAAAAAAACAGTTTGGTATGACATTACAAATACACACTCTTTTACAATCACGGGATCACAGATGGTTCGATCCAACCAGATCCTGTCTAGAACTCTTGCTTCAGTGGCTCAATTACAGAGCACAGGTGTATTTCAAATTTGTATTCAAAGGACCGTACCTTCTCTTTGAAGCCAAAATAGGCACCAACAAAGGTTAGTGGGACTGAAATTCCAAACCACATAGCAAGGATAGCAACTAAAGTGCCAAAAGGGATGGCAGCTGAGGAGCCTTTCACCCACAGAATGAGATTCATAATGAAGAAATCAGCAAAGACAATCCTGAAAAATAAGACCAGAAAATATATTACAATATTTAAGAAAGAATAAATATCATTTAGTATTGCAAAATGTAAATTAGTTCAAATAAATGTAGCTTCTTTCAATTTTCCAATTTCCCAACAGTCCTAATTTCTTTTGCCACTGGTGCAGGTAAAGTAAAAATGCCTCCACCACCCAATGCTTGTAATGCATGTACCTATGGTAAAGCCATTATTTAAATAAAGACTCTGTACATAACACCAAAAAGTAACAGATATATGCCATTGAAAACAACTGTACAAAGAATGGAAAAATATAGAATAAATGTAAAAACTCCTTATTTGGGCCTTCTTTCCTATTAAAAACCATAAATATTTTTTTATTTATGTCCCTTATAAATAGAAAATTCCTTCTGAATAAATACAGTGATAGCAAAATCTCCTATTTAGGAAGCCCCATGGACTCTCCCAACAGGGACTCTAATGTGCTGCTGCAGTTTGTGTCACAAGGGGAAGGGGGGATTAAAGAGGGCTCTGCTCTACAACAGAAATATTTGTATAAGCATGGAGTTACACATACTGAGCAGCTCGTGCTTCTGGAGAATTTAAATAAAGACTGCATCAGTCATGATTTGCCGCCAGACCTGCTTTTTCCTCCCCCCTTAAACACATCTTCCTCATTTTCTAAACATCCTGGACAAAAGGTAGAAACAACTCAGAGACAAGAATCAAGGTGTTGCTGAATCAAGGTGAGATGAAGATTTCAAATATCCCATTCAGAAAACAAAGCAGAATGTTCATTCTGCAAAGGAACTCCATATAAAAAAAGCTTGTGCTAACTGTGGCTAATTCTGGATTCAAATACACACCACAGAAAATTCAGCCTCAGAAAGGGTCCTGTAAAGTGCACCACTGTCTGGGTTTTGTTAAAAAAAAGTGTTCCTGAGACAGAATTTAAGCTGCCCCAAAGTGAACATGCACCCTGTATTTAATTTAAAAAGGAAGGAGGAAAGATTAGAGCAATAGACAGGCTCCTTTTTTTCCTAGGAGAGTCCTGACACTTGCCAAAACTGCTTGGGGGAACAGACTTGTTCAATAAGCACACCCAAGCGACCCCTGGTGTAAGCATCTTGTTGAACAAAAAATGAAAATCAAATCCATTTTAAAAATCTTTCTAATCTTTATCATCTACCCAGGCTCATAACATAGACCTCACTTACCCCCTCTACAATTATTAAAAATACTGCAAATATTAAGTCCCATCAGTCTACTGAGATTAAAAAGGCCTTGGGCTGTTTATGATATTATGCAAATTCACTGAACTAGCACAGTGTAATCAGGGCATCTGTTCATATTCTGTCAGCCTCAGTCATTTTACTTCCTCTGTGAAACTTAATTTATTTGGGAGTTTAACTGACTAGCACAGTATTCTTTCCATTGATATATATTTTCTTCTTTCTCCTGATAACACCTAAATGAGAGCAGAGAGACTGAAGCACATTCTGTTAAGAAGTAAGATTTCTCACAGAAATACTAGACTTGATTGTTAACTTGTTTAATTTGAAGAAATTCTGCCTTACTTGAAGCCAAATCATGTTTTATTCATTCTGAGGCTTTGGGGGAAAGAAATACCCTAAGAAACTTATAATCTTTTCTTCCACTTTTGCCAAAAATACTTGCCAAGGGATGACTTCATGTACTCAAAGTTGCAACCAAGAAACATGGAAGGCTTGCAGAAGAAATGAATTTCTGCTCCCTCTCCCCACTAATTCTCAAAAAAGGTCATAAGAGCTATGAGAAAACAAAAGGTTGAAGTGCTATTGCTCTTCCCAAGCAGGACAGTGTTGCCCACATTATACAGTATGACACACACTACAGCCACATCCCAAACTGGACACCACCTACATTCATGTAACATTATAGACACATATTATAATATTGGCTTTTTACAAATATTAAAATGGATTCTATATGAGTGGTGCTAAAGTAACTTTGCTATAAAGATATAGTTTTTATTTCTGTTGTTAATTAAGCTTAGACACAGTAGTGAAATAGCTGATATAAGTATGCTTGTGTTAAAATGCCTGCTTGGATGGGATAACATCCAATGAACACAGGATGAGGACACCTACTACAGATATGCCAACTATCAGCACTCATAGTCTGAAGAAAGCACAGACCAAGGCCCAAGCTGGAAGTGATAAAAGAGAAGGAGCCAAAACCAGAGCCCAGAAATACACATGCTCTAAAAAGGTGGAGGGGCCATGTAAAATAGTTCCTGGAATATAATAGTAAACTAGTTCGAGGAAAACTTTACTATGCATAATTGTTTATGAATATGTAACAAGCTGATGCAGTAGAAATTATACATAAAGGGTGTTTTCGAAAATAGCAGGTGTGCCAAGACACATCCAGCCATAACATCTTTGCTTTATTGTCTTTGTCTCCTATTGTCATCTATTAAACCCTAAATTTTTACAGGAGAGTGAACCATGTTCTTCACATGTAAGAAGATTATAACCAGAACCACCCAGTATTGCAGTACCAAACTGGAATTACCCCAGCACTGTGCCCCATGTTCTGGTGCACTGATTCCCAAAGGCTGTGACACAACCTTGCAAGAGAGTTGCCCCATTCCTCCTACCGCCACACCTGACAACAAAACAAGAAGCCAAGAAGCTGTGTTCCAGCTGTACCAGGCTCCAGCTCCTCAGAATTCACTTTTCTTTATAGTCATAGATAGGCAATGCACAAAAGGAACAGCAGCTTGGGAGTACCATACACAAAGTCATACAGACAAGCATCATAACAATTGGCTTTTCCCCAACTCCTTCCTACTTCTGATTTGTTTATACTTAAGAATAAAAGAAAGAATGAGGGGAAACAATACTAACCCAGGGCACAGCAGAGCTGTTAGCAAGACATTGGTCTTCCACTTCTCACCTCTGAATGCTGAAGAGAAAAAGTAAAAACAATTTCAATGTCAAGACTTTTTCCAACTGTTTGGCAGAATGGCAGCACAAAGCAGATACACTGTCTGAGACACAAGCTCCAATTGGAGGTATATACTCAGCCCAGCAATTCTGAATTTAACACTTTGTGTCACATTAAATAAATGCATGTACTTACTCTTGTACATTCTAGCAGACACATAACCAGCTGGAGTTCCAAGTAAGACCCACAATACAACTGCACAGGTCATCAGAGCACCACGGTTGGCAGGAGAAAGGAAACCAAGGCAAGCTAGAACTAAAGAAACAAAAAAATTTAGTTATTTGTGGACACATGTCAAAACATCCCTGTAACACAGATCACTGTGAAGGTTTATCCCTTTCACTACCACATATTTAAATGAAGGCTGAGTGTCTAAGCTCTTGTACAACCTCATCACGTAAACATACCCCTAATGGTACTGTTTGGTTCAAAAGCATTATTTTCACCTCCTCTCTTAAGTAGAAAACTTCTCATAGCCAAAACGCTGAAAAATAAAATGCCACCATCCATCAAAAGCATTTTCTCTTGCCACCAATTTCTTTCTATATTACTAAACTGATTGTGCAGGAAACTATCATTGCTAAGCAAGACACACAGCTGCGATCAACAATGACAGACAAGCCTATCAAGAAAATTCTAGTAATCTTGCAGTATCATGCAATAAATCGAAAAAAGCAGCTCCCCTATGAAAGACCAAAATCTGAGTTAAACCTGGAGAACAAAATTTGAAAGATTCTTCTTTTGTACTAAGTATCAGTGTACTTTCCAATTCTACTGTACAGTAAAAAAAGGAATTTTACAGATAACCAATAATAAAATAGCACCTTGTAACAGGTTACAAAATCCCATGCATATACAGCTATTTATGGTAGGCTATCATTATCTCAACATTGTGTCAGTACTATTTCACTGGCGTGCACTCTTGCTCATATTTCTGTATGGCTGCAGCCTCAAGTCAAATATATTGGACAGAAAGGGTTCCTGGAACAAAGAAACTTGTAAGAAGGAAGTTTGATTTCTGAATTCATGAAGAATCAGCATTAGCCCAGATATCACAAAGTTTTCAACGCTTACAACAGCCTCACTAAAGCTATCTAATTGCTGTTATGAAATTGCCTTAATATTTTATGTTACTAAAGGAAGAACTCTATTTCCAAAAGAAGGCTTCTATATAATAATATTGCATCTTTCTTACTACTATTACACTACATACACATCACCTTAATGAAGTTACTTACATAAAGTAATAAATGTCATAATGAAAATTTGGGTTCCTTGGCCCAAAAAGACAGACAGTAACATTCCCTTCCTTGGAGGTCTAAACACATCTCCATGAACCAGCTTCCAGCCAAATTCCTCTTGGGCATCTTCCTGTATAAAATCAACAATGTCTTTAGCAGCAATACATAATGCAGTAGTGAATTAACACAAACAAGATGCAAAATACGTATTTAAATTTTGATTAGCTTCCAGTTAAGATCCAAAGGCAGACTAATTGCATCTGATTCATCACTCATTGATTTTATAACCCCCTAATGGTTCAGTGAAAAAGGCAAGATTTATGAAGAAAATTCTCATCTCCTAAAGCAAGAAAAAGCAAATGTAATTAGTCAAACCAGAGAAAATCATTCTAGATTTAAACTAAAACAAAGCATGTAGTTTAGTTTTAACTTCAATCTAGTTCATGTATTTATTTTTTTCTGTTTTGATTTCAGAGTCCATTGGTCTCAATGACAATACTGAAAAAGAATGAAACTGTCTCTGTACCCCGGAAGGAAGTTTGCACCCTGGAATCATGAGGGACAAGTACAAACACTCTGGCCCACTGCCAGATGTGAATGGATGAAAGGATGGAATCGGTAGGGGGAAGCCTCAGTCCAGTGGCTCTAAGGAACCACTGCTGAAGAACAAAACTTGTCAATAAAGTCACTCAAAACAGACACCTCCCCTCACAAAAAACAACCAAACAACAAAACGAACGCACACAACCACAGATAATCAACCCCACAAGAAGACCCTCTACTCGTCATAAGGTACCTGTACCTGTGACTAAAAGCTACAGGTTCCATTCAGTGTAATACTGAGTTCAGTTCAAAGGTCTGCTTATCACTAAAGCTTGCCAAAAAACAGGGGAAGAAAGAAAGCAGATCACACTAGTGAATGACATACATATGATGTAACTTTTCTTTTTCTGGAAGACTGTCTTTGCTTTCCCCACACTGATAGCTCTGCTTGCTAGAAATTACTCTCAGAAGGCTGATGTATGAATACAAAAATTGAAAACTATTAAACACAAGATAACACTGATTAAAATACAAAACCACAGCCTATACCTGATAGAAAATTATACCAGATATCCAGGTATAATTCCACACATCAGTGTTCTTTCAGCAAAGAAAGATTTGTTTGGTCAAAGAAGCACAAATACAAAACTGAAGTCTGAACTTGAACTAATTGTGATAATAACAAGAAAATTGTTGAGGTAAGGCAAAACAAAGGCATTTCCCAGGTAGCTGTATGCAAGGAATGGAAGAGTTGCAAAGGTTGCCACCTGAAGCAAATCTCTGTTTCCAAAATGGTAAACACTAAGCAGGAATAAACGCTTAGTACTTCACTTCCTGATAGAACACAGAATATGTTTACAGATTTGACATGACTCGTACAGATTCCTTGTCAACAACTCATCTGGGAAATGCACTCAAAATACACCTTCTGGTTCTAATGTGAACTTTAAAACTAATAGCTACATGGTAATTATCTTCATTTAAGAAATAAAGGGAAACCAAGTATGGCAGATTGAGACTCTTGATTTATCCTATATAAGCCTATGCGCCACAGTTTGTCTCAAAGCTTTGTTTTTTAATTAAGTTCTTTTATTACTGGCTAATTAGCTAAGAGTCAGAGTATTTTTCAGACTTCTATTCAAAAAATTCAGCAGCATTTCATACTGCTAACCTTACAACATAATGATAAGAACTATACAGCCAAACCAAGTAGTAAGCTGTATTTTAGAGTTTCAAACAATAATAGAGCAAAATTACTCTAAACTTTTCAAAGATGCTGTAATCCTCATTTTACCCATTAATTTAGCTTAGTGCTCAAAACATTCTAACAAAGATTCAAGTCCTTTACATTCAAGCAGTCACTACAAAGATTTTAGGAAAAAAAAAAAACAAACAAAAAACCAAACAAACACAAAAACCACTTTACCTCTCACTGGTGAAAACATACTGACATGAGTTCTCTTCAGTTCAGGAATCCCCTCTTAGTCATAAGACCCTAAAAGTAATCTAATGATTTCTGAACACTTCATTAATTAATGTCTCACTAAATCCACATCACACTAAAAGCCAGCTAGCATCAGCTGAAACATTAAATGCACATTCTAAGACCACAGTCATTGGCTGGTGCATCGATCTCTTCTGAAGTACAATCACCAGCATCCCCTAAATGTGAGATACTACTTTGCTTCTCTGCATTTTCTTCAGCCAACGTCCTCTTTTGCACAATTATTTCACACCTTTTTAAATAAGCTCCTTGAGCTGCAACACATTTTTAAGTCTCTCACACCTGGCAAGAAAATAAAAACTGTGGCTGAAAGTCACACCTATCCCTGATGTTACTTATAAAAACTAATCAAGTTTCTACAAGTCTTGCTCTTTATCACATTAAGAACGATCAACTAATAAAGACAACACAGTATAAAATACTGAACACAATTTAATTGAGAGATCAAATAGAAGCCTCACAAAAACTATCAGTTAAAGGATGTGAAAAAAATCATTCCACTTTAAATCACTGTCTGGATATACATCAACAAAAGATATTCAATATTAAAACCACAAAGAAGAACAGAAGTATCTTCACACAGAATTCACAGTCAATATGAAACATTTTTGTGCATTTTGAAGTATTTCTTTAACCAGATGGAGAGCAACAAAAGTGAAAATTCAAACCTTTGTTGCATCTGACATTACTTCTCATCTTTGAGTTGCAGATACCACTTTTACCAATGAGAAAAATGCTGAGTAAAAATTACTCTCAGTCTACTGGTCAAGTCTTTCTAACTCTTTCCAAGTTATATTCACTTCCACTATGGAAACCTGCAGCTTTCCCATTTTAAGGAGTACATATCTCAAAAAAACTCACAACAGGTTCAGTTGGATAGCAATTTAAACAAACTAGACTCACTTTAAAACAGTGATTACCATGAGAATTGTATTTACAAATAAAATAAAATATCATTTATCCACATACCAAGTAGCTCTAACACAGCCACAGGTCAGAAGTTGTGTTGCCCATGAACTGCAATATTATGATCTCCTAACTAAACAAAGTAATTCCTCCACAGTTTCCAGCCACAGGTAACATCAATTTGTATCAGCCTATGTTAATCAGAGTATCTCCAATAATTTTTAATCCCCAGAGATATTAACATGTATCAAACTCATCATAATTATAGATCTCTCTAGACTGTACTCAAAACTAAGAGACAGACATCACTACGGACAGAAAAATGTGCTCATGTAAAAGCTGTAAATTTTACTCACAGAAGAGTCGATCTGGTTGTATCTTGCAATATCTTTATGAAGAGTCCTCAGAATGATCATAGCCACCATGCCAGATAAGAACAGAACAATTACGAGGGAATTCATTATACTGCAGATAAAGAAAATGTCAAACTTTGAATCCAGTTATTCAGGTTTCAGGAGATGTATCAGTTCATACTACATGTACAGCTCAGATGTGAGGAAAAGCCTTAGATATTCAGACCTTTCAGTATTTTCCCATTCAGAGAAGGGGAAAATAAAGGTACACGACTTAAAAGTCTCTGACTTCTTAGGAGACAGAAGTGAGTAAAACAGTATTTCATGATACCTTGCTAATTCTGAACACAGTTACATATGGTTTTTCTTTATTTTCCTCCTTATATAGCTAAGAAGTAACTTCCCTGATGAAACAACTACAGTTCTTAATGCAGACTGTCAAGTAGGTTTTGTATCTATTAACCAATGAAACTGATTTTGTGCCATTTAATATTTTGTAGAGAACAATTTATTTGGATTAGCCTTTTCAAGATTTACATTGCAAAACATTAACACTTCAACACAAATTATATACTTACTTAGTATAATACCCATGCTATGGAGGGAAATAAAATAAGCAAGAGCTTTTCACATACATCTTTTACCCATAAAAAAAGACCTTTTTACTGTAAGCAGCTGCTGAGTACAAAACATGCAGTATATATATGTACTTCTCATTTGGCAGTCAAAGCCAGACAGTAACAGAAAGAACACTGCAGAGCTGCGATGACTCAAAACTTCTCCAGAATGGAAATGATAAAGTAAAAAAATGTAAGCTGTTTTCCTTTTGGATACTGTTGAGGCATTCCTTTCACAAAATGCAGTAATACAATTGTTTCCAAGAGATGAAAACTTAATTCACATATGAAAGCAAAAACTTTTCTTGACTGAAAACCTACAGACATTGTTCTATCTCCCTAGAAGTACAACTAAGAAATCTTTGTGCTCCCCTGCAAGGTTACTCACTGAATAAATGCAAATCTTACCTAAACCACTGGATATTTGTATGTGGCATGGACTCCAAAATGTAGTCCCACCTGGAAGCCCACTTAATATTATTCTTTTCCTATAAGGAAATGAAACAGTAATTAATACAAGCAAGTACAAGTTTGTTGAAATCTCAAGAAGAAATAAGCATACCACATCTCTTCCCAAACCTTCCAGTCAGCATGCACTTCTAAGCTTGGTATCAACCCTGGATGTAATTCATCTCTAGAGACTCTAAAAGAGTGAATTTTCATTGAAATCTCCTATCATCATCTTCTACCTTTAAATTAGGCTTCACTAAGCCTGATCTTTCCATGATTTGGGATGTAGCTGCCTGCAGATCCCAACAGCTGAAAAACCATTATGACATCACTACAAATTTTCCCAGCATAGCACAATGATCTTGAAATTTCAACTTTGTCAAACGTACTCCAGAGAAAAATTCCAAGGGAAGCTAGAAATATGTTCTTCTAATCAATTTTAATGGATTTAGCACAGGCTTCTTCACTCTCTGCCATAGTGGCGGCTGATACAGACTATTTTCCAGTCTGATTCCTGGCACACAACTTTCATTTCCAGATATTCTTTTGATGTCCTCCATGTCTACAACTGAGGACTCTGACTCACAAGCCTTGTCATCCCCATTTATTTATTTTTATTTTTTCTCTTTGGATGAACACATATGTTGTCCTGCTACCAAATTCTATCTCCTGACTGGCACGAAGTTCTGCTGAATTTCTTCATTTACGCACAAGGTGCTAAGTTTGCACAGCTAAGTACCAAACCGCTCTCATACTTTTATTTTTGTACACTTGTGTACTAAACATTAGAGCCATAATGATGCATACTTTTCACACTAAATACCGTGCTAAATACCTTGTCCATGTCAGTTAATTAAAGCAGACACCATAACTTTTTCATCAGAAGTACATTAAAAAGGACCACAAAACAGTTATATATTTATGCTTTATGTAGTCAGGCTTACTTAAACGGACGCTTTCCTATTTAAAAATGCTTCTCACTGATAAACACTCCACTTTCAAGTTATTTTGAAACTACTAATAAAAAGTAAAACACAGAAGGTATTATTTCAAACCAAGGCTTATGGATGACAGAGACAATAAGCAGTTTGGAAGTGCCACCTGCTGGAAGTATCCAAACCCACTGGATGTGAGCCTTACCTGCTGCATGTCAGGGAGAAAGAGTGTGGGTACCCAAACAACTCACCCATTGTGTAACCAAAGTTCATACTGAGGTTCTGAATCACAATTTACCTCAAGATTTAAACACAAATGTTAATGAAAGAAGGCTCATTCATGTAGGAAAATCAGAGCTGAAAGAGGACTGGGTGTCTCAAGGGAAAAGTAAAAGGCTACCGAGGCTTGCACCTCAAGGACACTGGTTCAAATCAAATTCAATTTGGCAGGATGAAAGCTGTTGCCATATCACGGCTGCTTCACTGTCTGTACAAAACAAGCTTGTGGTCTCAAGCCAAACCCTCTAAAACTGGTGTGTTACATCAGAAAAACAACCACGCTTTCAGGACTGAAACAGAGGTACCAAGATTTGAAGTACCTTAAATCAAATTATAGTCACACCTACAGGAGGCTCACTTTCCATGCTGGGATAAAGACCCATTTGCCAGAAAGAAACTTCCTTCTAACTCATTACAGGCTGAATAAAGCATTAGTGTATTAGTAAACATTAGAGTATTAATTGTAAAAAATAAATTATCACCTACTCAAGAAAAAGCCAGTGAAAACAATAAACACCACACAAAATGAGACAAACCCTGCAACTTCATGAGATAAAACTTTACAATCAACATTTAACAAACAAAATGTCCCCAAATATAAACTGTTCTTTAACATAAGACTCTCAGCAGCCTGACTGAAATCTGAAAGCAGCATTTACCTCAAGGAAGACAACTCTTCCAGTTATACAATCTGCTAATTTTCTATTAGAAATAAAACACAGGGGGGAAAAAAACCCCTTTATTTATATTTTCATAGTGTCACTTAAGTTACAAGAACAAAAAACCTGTTAAGATTTTCAGAAAAATACTTCACAAGACCATCCTTACAGAATTTACACTGCTGTAATCCACTTACAGCTATTAGAAAGTTATCCAATTGTTCTGATTTCATTCTTTTGTGGAATTACATATTCATGTAACACATTTAATACTTACTTCAAATGTCACAGAGTAGGTATAAACCAAATTCAGTTTATTGGTGAATTCTCCAGGAATCTCCATAGGTGGGCCTTCACAGCTTAAGTTGTTCTCATCTGTATGCTTGTAGCTAACAGGGAAAAGAAGTTAAATAAAATTTTTAAAAACTTCAATTTTCTTTAAAAAAAATAAAGCGTTGTGTTCCAACCACAAATATTCCCCATAAGGAGAGCTTCAAGGTTGAAGCAAAGCACCTGGTCAGAGAATGACAAAATTAAGGTTATGTGCAACCTAACTGCCCCCTCGTGATCTGCACTGCCAGGGAAAAGGGAAATTCTCATTTTTCAGCCATTCAGGATGCTACTGATAAAGCATTTATGAAAAAATGAGTAAGACTGGTAGAATCTTCCTGCACTCATGGAAGGAATAAACTTGTATAACAAGTATAATTCACTAAAAAACCACTGTACGTTCGCAGGAGAAAAAACAAGTACAATCAAGTCATGTTGTTCCAAGCATGTCTGTATGACTTCAGAAACTGTGGTAATTTATTAACTTACTTAACCTCTCTACAGAAAAGAGAGAAAAGTTTAGCTATAAAAAAACCACCTAGTTTGAAATTTTATAACGGGGCTGTAATTTTCAAATACAGATAAATATGAACTGTGTATGAACTGATTGACCAGAGGCCAAAGTAGTTGCTCCAGCACTCTTCTGACCTCAGAGTTGCTGCACCTCCACTCTGGACAACACAAAAACTAAGCAGCTACTGTTTGAGAAAATCAGTTAGTCTTCTTAGGAAATTAGTTGTTGTCATTCAGTTCTGAATCGCAGTGTTAACATGGTATCTCAATATGCCTCTGTATACAAATTTACACAGGAAAAAGTACACCTGTACGTTCATACAAAGTACATTCAGGAGACAGGTAACAGATCTGACATGGGAAACTTACTCAGTGAAAGGGTGCTTCTCAGTGTATCTGAAAACATACACACTCAGATACAAGTCAACCAAAACATAAAAAAGGCTCTGTTGTTTGGGTCAGATTCTAAAAGTCTGCGTAAGTAGCTTTTCCATCACAAGGGACTTCGGGAAACGCTTCAAAAGCAAAGTTAAATGACATTTACAGTTGTGGAATTGTCCTTGTAAACAGCTCCAGACATAAACCAGCACACCGAAAGCTTTACCAGAAGTCAGAATAACAAGTTACTCAGAATTTAACATCTCTAAGGAACTGTTCTCTCTGGAACTACTGTTAGGACTCCAGAGTACCAGAACCTGATGCTTTAATGCACAATTACCTTTGTGGTCTCAGTCTTGCCATCACCAGTCTTGCACCAGGCCAGTTTTCATCCTTCCCGCTGTGGTACATGATTGTTATGTCAACGTGATTGAAGAGGTAGAAAGTGTTCTTCTTGTTAAACTCTGACTACAAAACATGATCAGGAGACTGAGCAACTTCTCCAACAGGAGAGGGCGCAAGAAGTCAAGAACTTTATCATGAGACTGGTGTTGCATGAAGGAGTAACAAAGGCAAACACTTTAACATTAATATACTTGTATAAAAGATCACTTTCAACTGTCTGGGGAGCCTGAGGAGTAACTGAGTTGGAAGGTCACTGTAGACAGAGTAAACTGAACGTGCATGATAAATGCAACACTTCAAAGAAGCATCAGACCTGCTGCAGACAAATTAACTGACAGCACAAAAGCAGCAGGTCAAGTGGTAGAGCAGAGTCATGGGAAGCTCTCTCCTCACCAAGAGGAGTGCTGTCCCTCATCCAGGAGGGATAAAATTATCACTACTATCTGTGATTGTACTAGTTCACAATGGATCTCCCAGGATGACTGACACATTTCCAGCTGTCAACATAATTTTCTCTGTCACAGCTGTGTTTATAAACCTTCAGCCACCTGGGAAAACCCTGACACATTTAACTTGTAAACTGTGCTAGACATGATTTTTGCAACTAGAACACAGAGCTCATTTCTAGGACTTCACTAGAAAGCCTCTATCTGATACTGATAAAAGAACATCTTGCATGTGAACATGACAGACAAAAAGTAAATAGGTACTAGGATGGATACACACTAAATTTCAGAATAAAGTCTCAAATTTTTTAAGGCTTTTGAACACTGACATCATTCTTTTATAGCTTTATTAAACATATATTAGTCAAAGACCTCTAAGAACATTTTATTTGGAAAACTGTATCAGTGAGTCACTGCACACACAAGCAGCACTCAGCTCTGTCAGTGCCCACAGTCTGAACATTAAGCATGTTTACAAACACATCTGTTCTTTCTCAGGAAAACAAAGCTTGAAAGTAAAACCACAAATGAAACCACCCTATACTAACAAAGAAAGTTCCACCACTTACATTTATAACACAAGCATCTTTAACTCTACCATCTGGAGTAACAAAACATCCTATTGGAAATCCTGGATTACAGTATTTTTGTCCATCTTCCACATCATAACACCACGTTACAGGCATGTTATCGATAATCCTAGACAGAAATCATCAAAGAACACGTCCTCAGAAAGGAGTGCACCTCACTTCACAGTGACATTTCACATTCATGTAATGCACACACTTTTCAGTAACGCCTACAAGACGCACAGTAGAGAGACAATTATTACACAAAAGGAAGAAAGCAACAACTTAAAACATAGGTAACAAATGTCCAAAACCAGAAAATAAACCCGATCTCAAGCATATGTCTTGGCTTACCAGTGATGCTGATAATTCAATTGCATTCCTTTCTTCAAAAAAGCCAGTTTGCTTTTATCAGCACTGTTTCCTGGGTCATATGATCTTGTACAAACCTTCTTGCAAGTTTCCTGCTTTTTAAAAGTGAACTGTTAAAAAAAGCACACACAAAAAAGTCACTTCAATTTTCCTTGAAAGATCTTTTAGCATTCTGGGTTTTTTTCAAATAAATTAGGGAAGTGTTTTGTTAAATTACTTTAGCTCCTTACTGTAAGTTTCTGAAGGATAAACCCCGAGGACTGAAAATTGAAAATTAGTAGAAAAGGTATTGTTTTTTCTTTTACCAGTTTATTTTGATAATTTCATCATGGGCTAAAACAGACTTTCACTACACCATTCTTGAACGTTTCATGTTAACTTTAGCTGGCTTTCTCCATGACAACCAAGTTAGATAAGGCTGCCAAAAACATAAGTTGCACAATATCTAAGCTTCAAGCACAGACATCACCTAACACAAACACACTCAAATTTGCATCTCCAACTTCTAACCCGGTTAGTATTTATCTGTTAGTGAGCTTAAAGCATGACTGAAAATTCTAACATTATTAAGGCCCAAATGCTAACCAGGAACAGCACTTCTTAATTAGTGCTGTGTACAGCCATTTCAAACAGCTGTTATAACACCTAATCTATTCACTATATATCCAGTCCAAATGACCCATCATGCTACATATTTAAAAGCTTCTTGTGACCACCAGTCATAAGACTTAAAATTACATTAGCTCACACAATCAAGGAGATTTCTAAGAGCAGTTCATGTAAGGGAGAGGGCATCACCTACTTAACAGACTAATGAAAAGATGTGATCAGGTCCCTTAAGACTGTGTAGCAGCAGACTCAGAAACTGCTGCCTCTTTTTCTCACAGGGATTTGGATTATCTAGCAATCATCACACACACACATAGCACAGTCTTCAGCTTCACTGGCAAATCCAAGTCTGGAAACTGTATTTGAACACCATACAGCTCTCAAACACCAAGAGCCACTGTTTGACCACAGCTCCTCCGCTGCTAATAACTGTCCCAAGTTGACGGCACAGCTTTTTAGATATGCTACATTTGGTCATTGCTAATGCAGGGCATGATACAGAAAAATACCACATACCCAACCCACAAAATATTTCCATACATTTATTTTACAGAAGGTTCCAAGTGATATGCGTCAACACTGAAAAATCTGGTTTCTGACAGCAGATGATAAGTATATACAAGCAGAGAAAAACCCCAAGAGAGCCATAACCTAATTTCCCCTTCCTACTCTGGAAGTTACCCAATACTACAACCAAGTATACAAAACAGTTTCTGAACTATCACTTTATAGTCTCCAATGTTACATTTAATAAATCAATTATTTCACATCATCTAGCACATCTTATATCCGCTATTAAATAACTACCTAAGATATAGTTTCTGGACTTCTCTACCAGAGCAACAGGCAAGAAGGGTGATCACTAGCTCAGTTTCCTAACTGTAATTAACCAACTTAAGATGCCTTTGGGTTGGGAGGAGTTTTATGGGGTTTTATTACACAAACACCATAGTGTTATATTAAAATATATAAACAAAAATAATCACCCAGTCATCAAATCTTCAGCTATATCTATGGATTACAGCCATCAGAACAACGGCTATCAAATTTAAACAGGATCAACTTCAAGGGATAAAATAACCTTATATGGAGACGATGCTATTCTCTCCCCAAACAGCACTTGTCCAAGATTTTCTGATGGTCTTTTCTCTTCCTTATCTTGACAGAAGTCAAAACTGGAAAAAAGTAGCAAAGGTTCCCTTTTACTTTGAATTGACATATAAATGTAAATACCAGCCTAAAATAAATTCTTAAATTATGTCCTTAGTAGTTTTCATGATTTTTAACAGTTTAGCCACTGGTAGTTAAAAATCTGAGAGCCTTTACAAAGAAAGGTAAAATCTATTTTAATATCAATTTCAACCAATACATATTCCAGCATATCTTTAACAAAATGCACGATGGTTAATTCACCCACCCTTTTCAAATGGCAATTTAAACAAACAATAGAATGTTTCATTTTGGGGGAAAAAATAGCACTGTGCTACAGACTTTTCTCATGCAGAAAGTTTCTGAAAAACTACACTCCTTTCTTAAAGGAATATTTACAAATAGCATTTAACACGAAACGCATTTCAAAGAAGGAAAGTGTTTTTAGTCTTACAGTGCCACACTGCCAAACAGCATTCACCAATTCTTGTCAGCTATATACAGCTTGAAACTGCTGAATATGGGATAATGTAACCCTTCTGGCTTTGCATTAAACACAGGTAGCAGCACATTATATTAAAAACCCCCAACATAACAACAAACAAACCCATACTTATCTTTGGAACATAAGTACTTTTCCTCAATCAGTGGTCCTAGTTCACTGGCTTCCATAAAGTTTAAAGGAAATAGAGACGGGGGATTTCCTAGCTAGTCTTTCATCTTACTTCTACTGCTGCACTGCCCAGGGAAAGAACTAAAATACCTGCAAGTTTTCTTTTCTGTGCCCAGCAGCAAGACTGCAAATCATATTGTTTATCATCACTTTATAGGCCTATAAATATCTGCAAAAGCAGGTAGAAGTTTTCATATAAAAGAATCAAAATTAAACAAAACCAAAACCAACAAACCAAGAATTAGCTACAGAGCTTTGGCAAAAAAAAAGAGGAAAGTTAACAGTGACTGGTCTCTGAGTTTCTTTCAATTATCAGGGGGAAAAAAGGAACTCAAAGCACCTTATGTCATAGATTTGCGTAGCAGAAAGAACTTTCAAATATGTCAAACAGCGAACACTAAATCTTGTACTCAGCTCAAAAAATGCACCCATAAGAAACTCTGCAGCCTTTTTTTAAGCAATAACTTCGGACAGTCAGGTGGCACAGGTGTGGCTTTCATCCTTCCCACCCTCTTGTACTTAATTCCTGCCACTAAGCACCGGATTCACTCTTCCATCCCTACAGCCACAATACTGACACCCTTACAGTAACAGAAAATCGTCCTTCCAAACGGTTCTGGAAAAGTATTGGGATGTACTTACGCATCATACTCGTACGGCAGAACTGATTCAACAGAGTCCAGCCGGTTCACGAAGAGCTCAATGAGTGACTGAAACAGGAAAGGAGAAAAAGCATGAAAGTACGGACTTTCAGAAACAAACGTGTGGCCGGTATGAAATTCGAGGCTAACCAGCAAATGCTGCTACCCCATGACGGAGTTACCCTTGGCTGCTGACAGGCCCCGGCCACGGCAGGAAGAAGGAGCTAAGGGTCCTCCCAGCGCTGGGCTGTAAAGTTCAGCGGGAAAAGGGAACACCAGCTAGGGGTGCCTGTCTTCCCGGTGCAGAGGCTGCCGCCCGCGGGACCACACCTACGAGCAGCGGGATTGGGAATACCCCGCGGAGTCCCCTCGCCGTGGGAGCCCCGCGTGGGGCACAGCGAGGGGATGGCCCACGTCGGGCCCTCCCGTGCGGGTTCTCACCTTGCAGCTCTCGGTCTGCTCGCTCTCCTCACAGAAGCTGACAGGCGCCAAGCCAGGCAGGTAGAAGGCAGCGCCGAGAGGCGCCAGCAGCAAGAGTGCGGCAACCAGCAGCCTCATCTTGCAGCCTGGATGGGCAAAGGCACCATGAGGCGCAGCTGCAGCCCCGACCGCCCCGGGCAGCGCCTTGCGAAGGCGGCCCCAGCGCAGCCGGAGGCGGTGGCAGCCGCGTCACGGCCGGGTCGGGGCCACAGCGGCTGCGCGGTGAAGAGGGAAGCGCCGGGCGCCATCTTGGGGGAGGGCACTCTGAAGAACCGGAGGCGCCCGGCCAAGGGGGAACGGCTTCCCGCTGCCAGGGGGCGGGGTTGGACGGGACACTGGGGAGAAATGCCTTCCTGCGAGGGTGGGTGCGCGGCCTGGCGCCCTGGCGCAGGTCGCCGAGAGAAGCTGTGGATGCCCTATCACTGGAAGTGTTCAAGGCCAGATTGAAGGGGGCTTGGAGCACCCTGGACTAGGGGAAGGTGTCCCTGCCCATGGCGAGCAGGGTAGGGGTAGTGAAATCAGATGATTTTGAATGTCCCTTCCAACTCAGACTATTCTAGGATTCTATGATGCCAGAATCTCTTTTCAAGTTTTAGCCCTCAGCAAAAAGCACAGAATCAACTCGGTTGGAAAATACCTCAGATCATCGAATTTAACACAGGACTGAACACCACCACGTTGACCACACCACGGCACTGGGTACTATATCCAGTCTTTCTGAATACCCCCAGGGACAGTGATTACACCACCTCCCTGGGCAGCCCATTCTAATGTCCAAGTACCCTTTTTGTGAAGAAATTCCTGCTATGTCCAACCTAAACCTCCCCCTGAAGACTCGAGTCTATGTCCTCTCGTCCTGTCACTTGTTACCTGAGAGCAGCCAGATCTTCTTCACCTGGCTACATCCTCCTTTCAGGGAGTTGTAGAGAGTGAGTGAAAAAGGCTTAAGCAAGATATTACCAGCTCAGAAATTAGGGGTGGAAATCCAAGTTTTCATATAGCAATCTGGAAGAATTATATTTGGTGGTTTTTTGATGTAGCCTGTAATGTTTGCAGCCACAACATGGCCTCTTGGTACAACACGGTCACCACAAACATGATGTCAAGCTCCAGTGTCAGCTGTTTAGGTGGCGATGGCAGGAGCAGTGCTCCAGGAAAGCTGCAAAACATGTCTGAGGAGCAGGGTAAGTGCAAGTGATGGCTGTAAGCTCTGTGCTACCATGGCAAGATGGGTACTCACAGCTGTCTGAGACACTGTGCTAAAGGCATTCCTGTCAATGATACAGAAAGTATCACTGAGTAGCAAACACCTCGATCTCTCTGTATTTTCCGTTTTGGCAAAGCTGTTGTTGCCACTCACATTTCTGGACAGTGATACTACATTTGTATTGCCCTGCAAAACATCCACCTCCGTTAATTTTAACCAGTTCATCAATATGTAGTGAATTGCCCTTACCATAGAACTGCAACAGGCAAAAGGAAAAAGAATAAGGGGGAGCACAAGAATTCTCATGTTTTTTCAGCTGAGCCTGGAAATTAGAGTTGTCATTTCAGGCAGGTCCAGCTATGTCTTAGGGACCTATGATCCACCTTGTATGGCTCAACTGAATGGAGCCAAATTGAGATCCCAAATAGGTGATTTGGGAGAAGCACATTAAGGAGTTCCAGTTTAGAAATGGCTGACAAAGTCCATGCCAGAAACAGTTATTTTGTGCTGTTCTCATCTGCTCTAGTCTGAGTTTTACAGAGGAAAATTCCTGAATTTCTATAAACACCCATCAACTGACAGTGCCTAGAAAATTGCTCCTTGTTATAAAATTATTATGCTCATTTTTCAGTTATTAGTTTTTGATTGCATATCTAGAGAGAATAACATTCCCTTTTTTATTAATTCTGAATTAATCTTTTGGATTCAGATTATTTATGTATTCATTAGTCCCCATCCCTCAGCTCTCCTAAACTTTTTATCCAGTTTAAAACCAAAGCATGATGAACTTGGTAAAAGGCCAATATGTTTGATGAAAATATGGAGCACGGTACATAGTACTTGCATGAACAAGTTTGCAGTGTAAATTCAACAACACTGTTAAACATGCAGAGATTTATTCAAGAGAGTGACAAAGAATTATATACCCTTTAATCCTCTAGGAAAAGATCTGACTGAATTTGGAGCAAGACCATACATACACTATGTAGTGAGAGACTGTAAAATACCATTCCAGTTTGCAATGAAGATGCAACTGAGTTCTGATAAGAAGCCTCATGAAGATTCCTTTTAGAACAATGGTCAGAAGAATTTTTAGAACAATGGGTGGCCCTGATACAATTACAGCATTTATGTTCAATTGCTGTTTCAAATGTCATTATGTTCATGCAAATCCCACCTAACCACATGTTCAGTACGTGTTAACAAAATGTTACTAAAATGAAGCCTGGAGTCATCAATTAAATATTTTAGTCTTTAAATCAGAGGTGACAGAAAAAGAGGCTTTTGTTTGCATTTGCTTATTTTTCCAGTTGTGTGGCAGTCAGTAAATACACCATAGGTCAGAGAAGCACAGAGACCCCCACCTTGATGGAGGCCATTTTTAGCATATTTCTTACAGGACTAACAATTTGCTTTAGTTTTCACTATCCATCCCAGGGAGGCTCCTAACTTTAAATTGTTTTGTATTGAAACTAGAATTTGAAGCTTTTCTTCATATGATAATTGGATGAGTATCTGGTAATGCCATTCTTTGGCAACTGGATTGATATCACAAGCAGTGCTGTTCCACCTACTTATAAAGGTCATCTTTCCCTTTTCCCCTTCACAGTAACAGCATCCAGAAACTCTGAGCATCCACACTGGTAAGGTGACATCTTCAAGTACATACTGGAGTTTACAGTAGTGTTTGAGAGCTCCCCTCTTTTGTGTTCTTAACACATCTATGAGCTTCTCTGAGGCAACATTGCCTTCTGCTTCCCATAGCACAAACAGCAGCTGAATATCAGTATCTGACAGACTGAAAAACTGAAGATAAGGAGAGTCTGATGTTCTCTTATCAGAATGTAGCAATTATGCAGCTGCGTAACTATAACAGCACTGGGCAGTGCCCTTGGAGTCCATAGACTCTGTGGCATCTCCCAGGAATGAAGGTCTGGAGAGCTGCTAGCAAGAACTGCAAGGTAGAACTTAAAAGACTGTATGGTGGTTAGACTGGGTGGCACTAAGAAAATAGGCCTTGATAACTGATTAATATAAATTTAGATAATCTTCAGGTTCAAATAATGAAAGTTTAGCCAATTTGTGCATGAGCAGATTTCCTAACTTTTCCACTATCAGGTTTAGCCAGACAAAGAAAATCGCAGTTGAACTTTGAGTACAAATAATTAACAACTTGAGTTAGTTGAACAAAAATGGCAAAATTTTGTGCCATCAACACGTTTAATTTTAAATCACACTTGTTTTGGTTTGCTGTTATTCTCCAAGGAAGAGGTGCTGCCATACACATCTATTAATCAAACTAATTAAAAATGCCTTTAAGGCTGCTTTAGCAAACTGGGTTAAGCTCCTGTAAACTCCAAAGTTTAACTGATACTACTGTGATTTTCCTTCCAAAGAAGTGATAGATCTGCTGCTTCACAAAATCAGTTAGCATTGGAAGGGACCTCTGGGAGATCATCCAGTCCAATCCCCCTGACAAGGCAGGGTCACCTGGAGCAGGTGACACAGGAATGTCTCAAGAGAGGGAGACTCCATGACCTCACTGGGCAGCTGTTCCAGGGTTGTGCTACCCTCAAGGCAAAGTTCTTTCTCATGTTGAGCTGGAACTTCTAGTATTTTAGTTTATGACCATTGCTCCTGTCACTAAGCACCTCTGAAAAGACTCTGGCACCATCCCCATCCCATGGCATCTGGCTTTGGGATTTTTATGTGCATTAGTGAGATCCCCTCTCATTCTTGAACAGCCCCAGCTTCCATGTCTCTCCTCTTAAGAGGGACGCTCCAGACATCTACTCATTATTGTAATGATTACTATCTCCAGTAGCTCCTTTGTCGTGCTGAGGAGTCCAGAACGACACAGCATTACACATGGGGCCTCAATCCTTCGGGACGAGGCACAGCCGGCAAACAAAGCTCTACCCCTCCTTTCGCACGGCGCACTCCCGCTGTTTTCCCGCCGCTCGAGGCCCGCGGCCCGCTCCCCGCTCCTGGCAGGACGGGACTCCTCGCCCCTGTAGCCCCGTCCCATCCGGGCCCCGTTGTCCCTCGGCCGCGACGGGAGCCTCGCACCGGCCCCGGGGGGTCTCGGGAGCCCCCTACCGGGCTCGGCGCTGCCGATGCCGCCGCATCCGGGGCTCCGTCCGGCAGGTGACGTAAAGCTATAAAGGCCCGCAGCGCCTTTGTTCGCCCCCATTGCGCAGTTGCAGATCGGCGCGGGCTGAGGTGAGCGCTGCTGCGGGCTAGGGCTCTGCGGGCGGCACCGCAGGACGCTGCGGAGACCCGGGGCGAAAGGTCCGTGGGGCGCGGGCCGCGTGGCGCGCCGCTCGCGGCGGAGCAGAGGCACGGCGGAGCCGGGCCCGGCCCGCAGTCCCTCCTTGCCCGGCTCCGGTTAAGACGGCGGGACCCCCGCCGTTGCGGTGGGGCGAGGAGGGTCCTGGCGGTGTGAGGCGCGGTGTCCGCCATTTTATGTGCGGGGGTTCTTGAGCATCCCGGGGGAGGGCGACGGGGGCATGGCGGGCGCGCCGCGGCGATGTGTGCGGACGGGCTTGAGTCGCGCGGTGGGTGAGTGCCGAGGAGGCCGCCGGCGCGGGGCCGGAGCGGAGCCGCTGCCAGAGGTGGCCGCCATTTTGTGGCGGTGCCTGAGCCCGCGGAGGGTCCGACGCCCCCCGTGCTCACCGTGCCCGGAGCGCGGCTGAACCCTCGCCCCGTGCGGCCCGGCTCGGCCCCGCCGCGGCTCCCTCGGGGGTGCTTTGTCCGCGCTCCCGCGAGTGCCGAAGCTGGCGCGGGCCTTCCCGCCATCGCGCTGGAGACACGCGGGCAGCGCTTGTCCGCAGGCGCCGGGCGGCCTGCCAGGCACGGGGGGTTTGGCTTTGTCTTCGGCTCTTGGGCTTTTTTCTTTTTAAGCCCTCCCGCCCCCGCGACTGTAGCAGTGGCATTGCTGTGTAGAACTGCAGTGGTGGTCTGGTGTCAGTTCAGCCTCTCATGTTGTGTAGGCCAGGACTTAAGCATAGGCTCCATGTACTTTAAATAATACAAAGAATGAACTTAATGTAAAAACAATGACCTAAGATACTCTGAAGAGTTAACAATTTTGTATTACGTTGACATAGTAAGCAAATTACTTAAAACGTCCAGGACAAAAGGAACAGCACTTCTGGAAGAGTTTTCGCATTCACCAATATTGCTTCATTTTAACAGTGCCTTGTTCCACTATTCAAATTTCTATTTAATATCTTTTAAATACATTATATAACGTGAAGAAGTAACTGTTAATACTACTTCGAGTTGCTTCCACTGTAATTGTAATTACTTGATTTTTTTTTTTTATACCTCATATTTCTTACCTAATACCTTTCTAAAGAAAATTTGCTTGTACGTTTGAGGACAGAAGTAATTTATATACCATGAAGTCACTATTGCAGTCTGATATTTTGTTAATAATGGCCTCATTCTTTTTAGTAGGTCATTCACAGAATCAAAATGGTTGAAGCAGATCGTCCTGGGAAGCTGTTCATTGGGGGCCTGAACACAGAGACTAATGAAAAAGCCCTTGAGGCTGTATTCGGCAAATATGGACGCATTGTGGAAGGTAAAGAGAACTTTTCTTAAGATAGCAATAGTATAAAACAAACAACAGCATAGCTGTGATGACTTTTTGGCATTGATCATCTGAAATGATGGTGCTTACATGTCCTCTAAGAAGTTCTGAGCTTAAAAGGTTAAATAAAGGTTAAGTGTTCCTTACTGGGAATTACAGGGAAGGCTGATGTGACTTTGTTTCTGCAGTCCTTTTGATGAAAGATCGGGAAACGAACAAGTCCAGAGGATTTGCATTCGTCACGTTTGAGAGTCCAGCAGATGCAAAAGATGCTGCCAGAGATATGAATGGAAAGGTAGGAATTAAGACCATTTATGTGTTGCCGTTGCTACTGACCAGGACAATTAATCTTTGGGGTAAATCAACTGGTAATAAAAGTTGGAAAGAGCATGGATTAGAAGATCGTGGAGACAAGTTGTGACTTTAAATTCGACAAAATGTCTCTGTCTCCTTGTTTCTCCTGTTCATGGATTTGCTAATAGAAAATGGAAGTCTGGCTAGCAGTCAGCTATGCTCTCTTTTCTTATTGTTCCTTAATCGGTGATGGAGGAATCAGCTCTTCATTCTTGCATGTTTCAATAATGATTTTGGGGTTAATTTTCCTTTTTGATCATATTTGATTGCAGTACTGTGTAAATTACACTTCAGGGAAGTGACTTACCTGAAAATTAGTAATTGTTCCTTTAACATGGGTAACTGTGATTTCCCTTGAGTGCTGGAGCATTGATGAGCTATCTGGTATTCTGAGTATAATCTCCTGCATTTGGGCCTTGCATCATTGATCTGCTTGGTCTGTGTGAGGGGCATCTTTCTAGTTTATGTGCAATGGCTTTGCAGTTAGCCAGCAACCGAATTTGTTCATTTACGCCCTAAAACACAAGGGTGTAGCTTTAGGAGCAATAAGATATGTATTGTCTTTAAAAATAAAAATATAGGCGTTTGCAGCACAGGTTAAAAGATAATACCAGGATAGTTTGTCAGAGAATTGTAGGCTGCTGTAATCTCTATCTGTTGTGGCACGTGCTTGAAAAGGTAGATGTAAGTTGGCAATTTTTTGGTAAACAACTGCTTATCTTTATAAAGGTGCTGTCTCTTCAGGCAGGGAAAGCCATCTTAGGTCTCTTGAATTGCAGACTCTGGTTTTCCCTGCATTCTGTGAATGATTGTGTTTAGGTCACACTGCACTGGCATTGTAAGCAGTGTCTCTTGAGATGCCATTCAAGTAAAGTGAAGAAACATTGAGTGATTGTGATTAATTGACACTTGGGATTTTGGTATGTTTGTCTTGTTTAAGAAGTTGAAGTGAAAGAAAAATACCAGTTGTTGCAGTCAGTAAGTAAAACAACTTTAGGAATAAGAAAGTGAGCTTTGTGTAGTGTTCATAAACACAAGAGGTTTGTAAAACCTCTTGTTATTTGTGTTATAGCAGGGTATGTGTTGCAGAAGGATAGTGGGTTTTCTTCTCCATGGACTGATGTTTCTGGCTGCTTTATGACAATCTTATCACAATTAGGGTTATTCTCTTAGAAGACTTCCTTGCCTTTTAAGCAAACTAGTAGTTTTGTCAAGGCAGAGAGTGGCAAATTCAGATGACGTTCTTTCTATACCAGCCTAAACATCTGTCAGGGTGCTCCTTTTATTGAATTTTATTTCTCCACTGTCTAGTTTGCCACAGTTCTGAAGACTTGTTTACTGCCGTGCTTAAATAATTTATTTTCCCTGAAATGGTCATTGAATCCTCACATAAGGTAATTTCAAGGACCCATAGGCAGTTGTCAGACTGAAAGGAATTCAGTCACTAATCTGTGTGTTTGTGGAGTGCAGCTTGCAAATCAAAATCCCTCTGAAAATAATCACCAACTGTTCTACATCTTGAATGTTGAGGCCCGTGTTTGGTCACTTTGGAAATATTTGGGACAATACTGCTTGGTAAAGTAGCTAAATGAGACAATGTGTGTGGCTGAGGTTATGTCTACTTGTTCTGGAATGCACAGCCTGCATTTTTGGCAAGAAATGCTAGAAAGGACGGCCTTGTGGATCCTCGTTCTCGTGGGTTTGTCTTCACTATAAATCTAGAAGTACCTTCATCTGCTTTGAACAGCAAATAGTATATGAAAAGAACATTCTCAGATGGGATTTGCTCTAGAATGTCTTCTACTCCAACTTGCTTTGACCATGGATATGAAAGATATTCATGCAGTGGTCTCTCCTTCTCATCTTCAGGAAGCCTTCTGGACAACAGGTACTGCTTGTATTCCAAAAAGACTCTGCATTCAAGGTCTGAGGGAAGAGCAGTGTTTAAAGCCTGGTGTGAGAAGAGGCAGTTGTCATAAATCACAATTTGAAGGTCTCTTTGTCCATTTGGAAAAGATGGGTTGGAGCATTCTTGAGATTCTAATTCTGCTGAGAAGCAGCAGCGGAAGCACTGTGCAGACTGCAGTTCAAGCAGTCTGTAAGGAGTTAGGTGATCTGTCTGGCTGGGGGAAGAGTTCTGCTTTGCCTGTCTGTTGCTCATTCTGTCATCCCAAAGGAATTTGAAGTTGTAGCCAGTAGAAGAGGCTGACTCCAAGAGATTCTGCAAGAATGAATTTGCATTTGATTTTTATTTTGCACATGTTTATGAAAATATATGCAGAGTTTTGCACCAGTTTGGGTGAGGGGTAGTTATGTGAACAGCTATATTTCACTATACTGAGGCAAGCATAGACTAGTCGAAGCGTTGAAGATCAGTTTGTCCTGCAGAAAGAGATCACAAGATAATTATTTTAGAGTTGGGATGGAGATTTCTCACTACAGTTACTTTGTCTTCTAAATTCAATCAATGCTATGATGTCTGAGCAGTGCAAAAGAAATGTAGAAGTACTTAAGAGCAGCTTACTAGCCTTAAGAAGAATCTTAATTCATGGCTGTCAAGTCTCCATCCTGATGCCACAAAATGAACATGCTTACCTGGACATAAATGTGGATACTTTCCAGTCTGTAATGGTTGTTTGGTGCTGTGGGCTGTTCTCATGACATTCTGATTCTGCGTCTTTAAGATGAAACGGATAATTAAAGAGAGGATATGACCTTAGGCAAAGGGTCAGGACAAACCAAAGATTTTATTCCAGTGTAGACCTGCCAAGCCAGCTGGTCTGTGTTAAGCGGACGGAAGCAGATGCTACAATCCCTCCAGCGTGAACTGTACTCAGCACTATAGAAGATTGTCTAATTGACAGAAAGTGTTTCCTGTTCTTTTGGGAAGAAGTGATGCAATGTACAGAAGCTTGGCCTCTTGAGAAATGGATCTTCATTTCTTGGATATATATGGCAAAATGAAACTCACTTAATGTGCCATCAAGGAACATGGAGAAATGGAGTCATTGCAGCATCAGCAGCGAAGTGATCCATTGAAGAGGAAAGCCCTGTGCGGTGCTAGGACCAGCTTCATTCGAGTTATTGTAACAGTTTCTTTGAAATACTTGATTTCTTGCCCCACTCCCAAAATTAAGCAAATTTCATTAATCTTTTCTGTTGAAATGTGGAACAGTTTGCAGGATAGTTCTCTAATTGTGTTTGGTTGAAATTCCCTGTCTCACTTTACAAATATGTACCGATTATTCATTTCACACATAGGAGACTTTGATTGCCAAACTATTACCGTCCTAAATTACTTGTAGCTTAAATTATTTCCATGCTTTTTAGCACCACAGTGACTTTACTTTCTGGTGCTCATATCGTATTAAAAATGCTTCTATAACACTCAAAATCAAGGTTATAAAAATAAGCTACTGAGTGTTCATGTTGACAGCTTGTGCTTTGAGCTCATTGAAAAAACTTCCTTATTTTGAGATGGGTTGTGTGACTTTTATGTTTGGTGAGGTAAGACCTTTCTTTGAGCTAAGAAACCATAAAATGTCCCCTCTGCTTTGAAATAGGACTAACTTCAACAAATATATTCTGGTTAGCAAAAAATACATTCTTGTATCTAGTGAAAGGTCTTTCTGGACCTATGGAATAGCTTTTTAAGACTATTTCTGTAAAGCAGTGTGCAAAGAAAATCTTTTGCCAAGGTAAGATGCTTAAGTGCAAGGCAGAAGAAAATAGGAGGAGAAATTACAAGGAAAACTGTGCCTCCTACCTAACAGAAATGAAAGAATTTAAACCTAGCATTCAGGTTTTCAAAACCCATGCTTGCAGAAGGGGACAGTGTTTGCTTTCTAAACTTAAAACAAGCTGTCAAGACTATCCATGAAATGAAGGACAGCAGTGGCCATAGCAAAGCTTAAGGCTTCAGGCTCTCTGTTCATGCTTGAGAAGGATGAAACTTAGAGATTAATTGCAATGGCAAATCATATGATGCAAACTGAGAAGTTCCAGTCATTAGAGTGGATATTTCAGTTTGTCATGCCAAAAGGCTTTTTGAGAAACCTTCCATAAGTAAAATATTGCACTAAGTCAAAGCCAAGACCAATATGATTTTGCTGGTATTTCTTACTTTTTTTTCCTCACAGTGGATCAAGTTGAACCTGTGTATGTACACTCAGGTTTTCAAACAATCACTACAACTCTAGCTGGCAAAATACATCCACCATTACAGTGAATTTTCAGAGAGCTAAATTTTGACAGAGAACAAAAAATATTCAGTGCTTCTATAAAATACTATTAGCAGTGTAGATAAAGACATTACTAGCAGTTTAGCAGTTTAATTCGTTCATTTGTTGCAGCAAAGAAGTGCAATGAACAACGCTTTCTGCCTGATAATTAATAAGTTGTCGTGGCAGAGTTAAAATATTTAACTGCTAAAAAAGGCAAAAAAACCATGTTTGCCAGGATAGGCATGGAATAACCTAATTTTAGCAGGCCTTGTGGTCTTGATTGTGCTATAATAGCCAAACATGTGGCATTTAAAGATCATCCAGAAATTTGATTAACTAGGTTGTATTACTCAGCTTGTTTGTACCTGCTCACGTTTGAGGTATATTGGCTGCAGAGTTCCTGGTATTGCAGATCTGTATTCCAGCAAAAGCTTCTACTTCTTTCATACCACAAAAAAAAAAAAAAAATACAACCACGCAACAGAACCCACAAACAAAAATACCCCAACCACAAAGCACCTTCCCTGTGGAAAAGCAAGTAATAGAGTAAATTGTGACAGTCACCTTGATTGAAAACCCAGCTTGAAACACTAGAAAAAAGAGGTGAATTGGCTTACTCAGTCTGCTGTGTAGATGCTGAAATTGCTTCTAAATACTTCAGTGATCACCGTTTTATCAGGACGTCAAGAAAATGTGCTAAACGGCCTCCCCATTGCCAGAAATTCCGACTGAAGCTAAGTTACCTTCAGCTTAATCTTTTAACTACAGGTGCACTCCTAGTTTGGTACAAAAGTACATGGCAATTGAAAGTAAATTGTAGATCATATATCATGTTTCATTTACAGAATAAATGACGTGGGGCTGCTGTAATCATTGGACACTTGTGTTTTCACTGAAAGGCCTTTCTGATGCTGCTCTGTGGGTTTTTTGCCATCAATACCACAAGAATGAAGTACTGTAGAAATTGAAATTAGGCCCAACATGCTGCTGAGTACTTGGGGACTAATACTGAAGACTGAAATCAGTTCTAGAATTGCTCTAACTTATAAAATGGAAGCCCTATAAATAGTGAAGCAAGAGGGGCTTGATTTAAGAAATACAAACATGACTGAGCAGTAAGTAAAGCAGCTTCTTCTTTAGTCATTAGATGGGAAGGCAATTAAAGTGGAACAAGCAACCAAGCCATCCTTTGAAAGTGGTGGTAGGCGTGGGCCACCACCCCCTCCCCGAAGCAGAGGTCCTCCCAGGGGCCTTAGAGGCGCAAGAGGCGGAAGTGGCGCGAGAGGACCACCTTCAAGAGGGAGTCACTTGGGTATGTATTGACCTCTCTCATTATACACTTCGACAACACAAGACCAATCCCATTGGAAGATGACAATAATCCTACTGGAAAAAAAAAAAAAAGTCAAACACCTGAATAGTGCACTCCTTGTTCTTTATTAAAATGATGAAATACGATCTCGGCAGTTTAGTCAAAGTTTTGATTAGGCAAGTACACCTTAAGAAAAGGCTTTCAGATGTGAAGATTCCTTTCTACAACTAACACTCCACTTGACTTTTGCCTATGAAAGAAAAGCAGAACTCCTGCCTTGCACGTGAGAAAGGAAGCTTTCTGGTATTCAAGTTGAAAAAGTGATTCGCTACCACCAGGGAAAGGGAACTGCCTTTCATTCTTTATAGCAAGAGGTCTAAACTGAGAAAATTGTAGGGCTGATCCTTCCAGATCAGTGAGAGGGCAGCTAAACCTTTTTTGTTAAGTTGAAGCATTCTAAAGTACATTACTTGATACTGGATATTCATTAAGATACAGCTATTTATTCAGACTTTTCAGTATCAAAACAAAACTCACTTAAGTAGCAAACAGTACCTGAGGTGTAACAGTAAAAGCTGTAAGACAGGAAAAAAACCCTGGAAATAGTGAAACTTCTGTCTTGAAGAGTCTGTACATTAGGTTCTGCAAACTGGGTAGTAGTGCCTCTGTTCCCTCTCTGTAGGCTCTTCTCTAGTACATCCCCCCCAAGTAGCTCTTCTGAGAACAGTAACTTATTCAGCATTTAAGCTGTGACTGATTACAGGTATCAGCTGTCTTTTTCCTTTGTGTCACACCCTGTAGCTTTTGGATAAGTTCTAAAAGACAGTTCTTGACAGGAATTTAGGCTGTGGGAAGTTTGGCTCTCAATTCTGCCAGTAGCATTTAAAGTGGCTAGAAAACAGGAGAAGGTCTAGTTTTAGAGGTTTAGACAGGAGAGGACTAGTTTTAGAGGTTTACTGTTGATCATGTAGTGGTAATAATGGCACCTTTAGGTTGTCGTAGTTCAGGCTTTAAGAAAATGCAGGTGAGTATCACAGAAATAATAATTGGTTTGTGGCTTCTCCTTCTAGGGTCTTCTCGAGGGCCACTCCCCATGAAGAGGGGTCCACCTCCACGAAGTGGAGGCCCTCCACCTAAAAGATCTGCACCTTCAGGACCAGTGCGTAGCAGTAGCATGGGAGGAAGAGGTGAGGACTTCCTGACTAAATTAATTGCTTGGTCAGCTCTAGAACCTTAGTCTTGCCTTAGGAACTGGTGCAAATCATTGATTTGGACTTCAGTCTGCTGTGGGATGATGTACTGTTCCTCTAACCTTTGGTTCCTTTCAGACCAGTATAATTTTGTAGCTGTTGGGAACAATTTGGTGCATTTTGAATATGTTTTGTCTAGTGCCGCTTTAAAATTGTACAAGCAGAAATGTAAAGTGTTCTAAATGTAGGCTCTGGAGATATTATTAAATGGCTTGAAGCTATTTGTTAGCATTTGCCTTGAATGTTCTGCATGGCTAAATGCTAATTAAACGGACTGTTACTTTGAAGCTCCTGTGTCACGTGGAAGAGATGGTTACGGTGGTCCTCCACGCAGAGAGCCAATGCCATCACGGAGAGATGTCTACATGTCTCCAAGGGATGATGGCTACAGCACTAAAGACGGGTAAATTTTTCTACTGTTTTATTTTAGTGAACTGGTTTTTGTTTGGAGAAGGAACTTGATTCCAGACCTTCTGTGGTAGAACATGGGGCTAACATCTCAGTTTTTGTTCTTTGTAGTTATTCAAGCAGAGATTATCCCAGTTCCAGGGATACCCGGGACTACGCACCACCTCCACGAGACTACGCATATCGTGATTATGGTCATTCCAGCTCACGTGATGAATACCCCTCCAGGGGATATAGGTACCTACTGTTGGAGTTTTCTCCCTGTCACTTTATTTTTGCTGTAATGTTAGTGATTTGTACTAAGTCTTAGTAGTCTTTCCTCCTATAGCGATCGTGATGGATACGGTGGTGGGCGTGACAGAGACTACTCGGATCATCCAAGTGGAGGCTCCTACAGAGATTCATATGAGAGTTACGGTAAGAATCCATTTTGAGGATCATATAAACGTACAGATGTCATAACATCTGACTTTGACTAGGTTGCTTGTGTTTTAGGGGGAAGTGGCATAATTTTTTTCCCCTACAGTGAAAGTGCAGTTGTTGGTTATCATTTGATCGTCTTTTTAATAAGCTGTAAGCTAAAGAAGCAAAGTCTACAGTTCAGAATGACAGCTGTCTCTGGAAAATATGGCTGAATTTCTTCTCTAAAATAACAAGCTGTACTGGAATATCCAGTTAAAGAGCCTGCCTGAATAAACAAACACCGTCTTCATTCCTTCAAAATCTCTAAATCCACTCACTGCCTGATATGCAATCCCCACTTAAAATACCATTAGTGTGGCAGATTATATTAAGACCATCTTCAATACATATAAAAAGAGTAGCAGTAAACATTTTAATACATCAATTCTGTAAATTCAGATTTGAAATTGTTCTATATAACTTACGGTGTTGCCATATTACCTGACCGTTGACCCTGCAGGTAACTCACGTAGTGCTCCACCTGCTCGAGGGCCCCCGCCATCATATGGTGGAAGCAGTCGCTATGATGATTACGGCAGCACACGAGATGGATATGGAAGCAGAGAAAGTTACTCAAGCAGCAGAAGTGATGTCTACTCAAGTGGCCGTGATCGTGTGGGAAGACAAGACAGGGGTCTTCCCCCATCCATGGAAAGGGGCTATCCACCTCCTCGGGATTCTTACAGTAGTTCAAGCCGTGGGGCGCCCAGAGGTGGTGGCCGTGGTGGAAGCAGATCCGATAGAGGTGGAGGCAGAAGCAGATACTAAAAACACTCTTAAACTTTTGGACCAAGACACATTATTTCTCAAATGTGGAAGCTGTTCTATCTTTACTACCAGAGGACTACTAAAAAGAAAAGTTGTTTTTAACCTTTTTTTATTGTTGCCTGTTAAGTTTTTCCCTCCATGACTTTTATGCTTTTGTGAGAAAAGTTGAAACAATGTTTAATATCATTTCAAAATTGTTAACATTTCTTTCAGAAAGCAGATGTTAAATGTATAAGCTTGAGCTGTGTACTAGTGTTGTAATTTTCAAAGTAAAGTTTCCCTGAAATGCCACACTTCCATCTGATTTTCGTCATGAATGGAACAAGCTGTTCTTAAGATCTTCCGCACAACATCCAACCATCTAACATGGAGATGGATTGCTCTACATGTTCAGCATCTCATTCTGAAAGTATTGCTTGTGATTTGGAGGGTGGTGGGGATGATTCCACATAAAGCTCAGTTATGCCTAGAATTTGAAGTCACAGTATTCCCAGTACAAAATGCCTTCAGATCCTTGTGTAAAGAGAAATAGAGGATTTCATTCACTTAAGCCAGAAAAGCAAGTGGATAATACTATATTCTGCCTTCCTACTCTTTCATGGGGAGTTTAAAAAGATCTCCCCTGCAAAAAAAATCACGTTCGTGTAAGTCAGCTACAAAATACTGTTAAAAAAACAACAATCTGCAAACCATTGACCAATTCCATCAAAGAAGCTGCAAATCGATGCTTACTCACACTGTTTCAAATTTTTGCAACTCTGTAGTGTTTCACTTTTAAAGGAACATCTTTGATTCCAAAGGAGAAAATAAGATAAGCAAAGAAGTCTTTCTCTCCAACTTCTGAAAGGCTTATGGCTTCCTAAAATAAGTGAATCTTTCAGCATTCCACAGCTGATTAAGAGCATCAAATGCCTGTGAAACAGCAAAGATGGTAAGCAAAGCAAACTAGTTTTTCAGTCTAAGTCAAAATTGAAACAAGTTTACTTCTAGTACAGTAAGACAAGCTGCATGTAATGGCAATGGAAGTGCTGTATAGATTAAAGAAAAAAAAGAAAATAAATTCCCCAATACATTAGAAATTCTCCAAATTCAACAATCCTTGGATAAAAGCATTTATGGCACCAGTTTTGAAACTAAAGCTGTAATCCAGCTCACTGTATACACAGTATTGCCATGTAGTGTGGGGAGGGGGTATTTTGTGACCAGTATCTCTCAGAGAAGATGCTTAAAAAGGCTGCATATGCAGCATATTAACAAAATTTAAACCTTGTGAAGTGAGGAATTGGTTTAGGTTGAGACATATCAGCTCAACTATTGGGAGTTGGAAGCAAGGAATGCAGACTTGATGTTTAGTTGGATGCCTAACTCTGTTTAGTTTGACGCTGCATTGCAGGGATACCCAGGGATGCATGTGGCAGAGTCTGTGGCAAGTTGTTATAAGTTGGGTGAAGCCATGAAGTTCAAAAGATACTTGAATATAGTAAACATGAAGACCTCCAACTAAAAAACCAAACCACAAACCCAAAACCTTTGTACTACTGTTTAGTCCTCAGTAAATTTTGTCGTTCAACTTATGGATTTAACATGGCAGTGCACCATTGAAAAGGAATGAGAATCCATAAGCCACGCAACCTTTCTCTAAGCCATTCCAGTTCATTCAAAGCCAGTGAGTGAATCCTCCACCATTTAAAGAAGTAGTAAAAACTTGCAACTGAACAATCTGCAAACAAAACTTGTGCCGGTGTTTTGAAATAAGGGCAATTACTGTAGGTTAGCTTGTGCTGTAAAACATTTTTCTCAATTTGTTGTATCTTCTCTTAGTTGCAGGGGGATAACTTCTAGAAGATACCACTGAAATAGTGCTGGTTCATCTGTTGACAGCAGATACGAGTGGTGCCTGTACCAGTACATAAGGTAAATATTAAACCAGTGTAATAGCTGCAAGGAAGTTCCCTTGTCATTGTGTTTGTAGGTTTGAATGGATGTTCGTCATGGCTAAGTGTTGTTTTGACTTCTGTTTAAGTTTTGGAGGAGGAGGTTTAAGAAGGCTTTATAAACCAGCTAGTTTAAAAATGGCAGCAAGACACTACTTGTCTGCGAAAACAGGGCCAATTTGAGTACAGCTAAAGAAAAGTGATGTGGCAGAAAGTGCTGAGCATGAGTTTTTATAAGAGCAGACCTTAAAAATCAGAGTTGTAATAATAAATGTTAGTATTGACATTTAATTTAATCCTGTTAAATGTGCAGGATTAACAATTTTAGTGAGTGTAATCTTGGATTAGGAATTGATCTCTGTAGAGGTCTTGGGATTAAGCTGCAGACTTCAGGTGCCTCCAGAATGGTTTGAGACTGTAGAACAGCTGTGTTTCTTGGCTCTAAATCCTACCCTATTAAAATAATTTTTCAAGAAGATTGAAGAGCAGCAGTCTTTTAATTTTATGTGAAAGTGTGATTTGCTCCTATTTCTCTGAAAACTCAGAAGAAAAAAAGTGGTAGTGGCTGTCATGTTAATCTAGTTTTCTGGAAAATAAAATTTCTCTACTAAATAATTGCTAGTAAAAAAATGGAAGTAACTTAGAGTGTGTGAAGAATTTGACAAAATCTGGTACAGATTAAAGGAAAAGGACAACTACCTTTTCCGAGAGAAGCATTTATGTAAAGAGGCATGTGTACTGCCTTATGTAATTGTTTATTGAGTCTGTAAATGTAAGAACCTTTTTTGCTTAGGTTCTACTTTCAAGAGCCAACTTTAAAATGGTAAAAAAGCTGTAGTTTGTATAGTTGGTCTATCTGATAGCTGGTCACTGTTACCAGGGAGATTCTATCTTGTGATAAGGATAGGTTCTGTTGTATACTGCATGTTTGTAGCCTCAGTTGGGCTACAATTCAGAGCTCCCTATAGAGTGTCAGTAAATGTGCAATGCCCTTGTCAGAAGATGCTAATAATGTTTTATAAATACTCCTGATAAATTGCTGACCTTACCTTGATAATAAAGGAAAAATATGCTTTGTTTCAGGGTACTGGAATGTGTTTCAGATAAAATACAGAATCGTCATGAGTGTTTTCTGTTCAGGGGATGCATGTAGTTAAGTAAAACAGAAGCTACTGCCCTACTAGCTTTTTATTTTTCTGATGCTTGATAAAATTTCAACCAGCAAATGCTGTCCTTTTCTTTGTGTTCCTTTTAAGATGTGGGTGTTGAAATATTTAAATTAGAGTCTTACTGAAAGGACCCTTCACAATAGGTGTTTCTAGAGGTTAAGAAAACTGAACCTTTTTCATTCAAAAATCATTGATATCCCTAGTGTGCCACTAAAGTGGATTAGGGAAATAGGTCTAAAAGTAGAGTTTCCCCTTCATTTCCTCAACCACCTGCAAAAACCCACAAGGAGTCAGTTTTTAAATTTATAGTTTGACCCAGATGGAGGTCTTAAATTCTCTAATGAAGAGATGAAATGCTGTCTTTAATGCAGTGTTCTAAGAGCCTTTAAAAGATACTGACAAATCATCATACTGGCTGTGTCAGAATGTTTTAAACTTCATATATATGCACCTCAGTTGCCTCTGTTAGCTGGAAAGCTGAAGCTTAATTATTCTTGACAAGTGAAAAAGCTTCCCTTTGTAAAAAAAAAAAAAAAAGTGATTTTTTTCAGCTTAGTAAATCTGTTGTGACCATGTTGTAATAAATACTGGTGTTAGAGACAAAAGCACACTCCATCAGCCTTGTCTTCAGCTTCTGAATGTTTCCAGATTCTTAGCAGGCATGGTACCAATGTTAAGGGAGCAGTAAATAGATCTTGTGGCAAGGAAGGTAATAATAGCCTTGTGGAAAATCAGGGTGCAAATAGAATTGCCAGCTGTATACCTTCCCTTGATTACAAGTTTGATTTTATTTATAGCACATTATTACTTACAGATTAATACCAGTATGTATACCAGTGTATTACAGAATTCCTGAGTAGCATGCTGAGGTTATCAAGAGCTGGTGGAATTTGAAGGGGGAGTTCTCCCAGGTACTTAGTACCTGCCCTGGAGACAGTCTTATACAAGCAGTATGCATTCATACAAGTTGTCCTTGGGGCATTTTGATTATTGTAGTTAGCTATGGATGTACTTTCATACTGTTGGAACAGATCAAATGCAATCGAAATGTACTAACTGTATATATAAAATGAATTCAAAGATAATGTAGTGTTTTTGTCTGTTGGCTTCTGAGAGGGTACTAACTTGCATTTCCTTTTTCCAGTTACAGTGAAAGGTGAAGGCGGCAGTGCAGCAGTGGATGTGCATTGGAGAATCAAAGGATAACAAATCACAACTGATACAGCCTGGCTTTTGAATGTAGTGTTGCCCACCATTTTCTAGAGGAATGTGTAAGCATTCTGGAGTTGCCTTTGAAAGTAGCACTACCAATATCTTGGACGTACATAAAATTTATGGTGGAAGCCAACTGCTGTCTGCCATAGCTTGCACCTTCCGACAGTCCAGAGTGAGCTGGTTCATTGCTCGTTGCACACGCATCCTACAGCAGCAAAATACTTTGGTTGCCTTTTACACGTGTGCTTGCCATTTATGCTGG